>NC_091254.1:60549772-60852500 GCF_042477335.2 Ovis canadensis
AATTATCAAATTTAAACTGTTCAAAATAAATCGTTTATTTTGCAATAGCTCTAACCTTCTATGTAAGAATGACTCACGAACTCCCAGACTTCCCATTAAGTCAGTCTTTACTTCTCAGTTATCAGATACCACCTTCCAACTAATAGTTTAAGTATAAAATCTAAGAATCATTCTTTCCTTTCTGTTTCAGTTCAGTCACTCAGTCGTGTCTGATTCTTTGTGACCTCATAGAATGTAGCATGCCAGGCTTCGCTGTCCATCATCAACACCCAGAGCTTGCTAAAACTCAAGTCCATTGAGTTAGTGATGCCATCACACCATCTCATCCTCTGTCAACCCCTTCTCCTCCTGCAAAAGCTTTATTAAAGAAATGACTTCAATCTTTCCCAGCATCAGGGTCTTTTTCAGTGACTCAGTTATTCGCATCAGGTGGCCAAAGAATTGGAGTTTCAGCTTCAGCATCAGTCCTTCCAATGAATATTCAGGACTGATTTCCTTTAGATGGACTGGTTGTATCACCTTGCAATCCAAGGGACTCTCAAGAGTCTTCGTCAACACCACAGTTCAAAAGCATCAATTCTTTGGCATTCAGCTTTCTTTACAGTCCAACTCATACATCCATGCATGACTACTAGAAAAATCATAGCTTTAACTAGACATACCTTTGTCTGCAAAGTAATGTCTCTGCTTTTTAACACGCTGTCTGCTGCTGCTGCTGCTGCTAAGTTGCGTCAGTCATGTCCAACTCTGTGTGACCCCATAGACGGCAGCCCTCCAGGCTCCCCAGTCCCTGGGATTCTCCAGGCAAGAATACTGGAGTGGGTTGCCATTTCCTTCTCCTGTGCACAAAAGTGAAAAGTGAAAGTGAAGTTATTCAGCTGTGTCTGACTCTTGACGACCCCATGGACTGCAGCCTACCAGGCTCCTCCATCCATGGGATTTTCCAGGCGAGAGTGCTAGAGTAGGGTGCCATTGCTTTCTCCAACTTGCTGTATAGATTTGTCATAACTTTTTTCCCAAAGAGCAAGCTTCTTTTAATTTCATATTTGCAATCACCATCTGCAGTGATTTTGAAGCCCTAAAAATAAAGTCTGTGGCTGTTTCCATTGGTTCCCTATCTATTTGCCATTAAGTGATGGGACTGGATGCCATGGTTTTACTTTTTAGAGTATTCAGTTTTAAGACAGCTTTTTCATTCTCTTCTTTCACTTTCATTAAGAGGTTCTTTAGTTCTTCTTTGCTTTCTGCCTTAAGGGTAGTGTCATCTGCCTAGGTGAGGTTACTGATATTTCTCCGGGCAACCTTGATTCCAGCTTGCACTTCATCCAACCCAGTATTTCTCACGATGTATAATGCTTAGAAGCTAAACAAGCATAGTGACAATATACATTCTTGACGTACTCCTTTCCAAATTTGGAACCGGTCTGTTGTTCCACGTCTGGTTCTAACTGTTGCTTCTTGACCTGGATATAGATTTCTCAGGAGGCATGTAAAGTGGTTTGGTATTCCCATCTGTTGAAGAATTTTCAGTTTCTTGTGATCCACACAGTCAAAGGCTTTGATATTGTCAATAAAGCAGTAGATGTTTTTCTGGAACTCTCTCGCTTTTTCGATGATCCAACAGATGCTGGCAATTTGATCTGTGGTTCCTCTGCCTTTTCTAAATCCAGCTTGAACATCTGGAAATTCATGGTTCATTGTTGAAGCCTGGCTTGGAGTATTTTGAACATTACTTTGCTACGGTGTGAGATGAGTGCAATTGTGCAGTAGTTTGAGCATTCTTTGGCATTGCCTTTCTTTGGAATTGGAATGAAAACTCACCTTTTTCAGTCCTGTGGCCACTGTTGAGTTTTCCAAATTTGCTGACATATTGAGTGCAGCACTTTAACAGTATCTTATTTTAGGATTTGAAATAGCTCAACTGGAATTCCATCACCTCCACTAGCTTTGTTCATAGTGATGCTTCCTAAGCTGCACTTGACTTTTCAATCTAGGATGTCTGATCTAGGTGAGTGATCACACCATTGTGTTTATCTGGCTCATGATGATCCTTTCTGTTTACTCCTCTTATATTAATATCTCCCATAAATTCAATCTTATTAATCTGTCTGAAATCTCTCTACTTCATGTTTCATCGCCACTTCCCTTAACCTAATATCTTCCCAAGCTTAGTATATTAGTTTCCTCACTGACCTTCCCACTCTCATGTTATTTCTCTTTATTTTGCAGATCCTAAATAACATAATATCATGCCCTCACTAAAATGATAATTGCAGTATTCTAAGGATATAACTTATATATTTTAAATGGACTTCAAAGTGCTATATAATCTGACCACAGCTTATTTTTTTAGTTCCATTCTAGACGTTTGTCACTGTTGATGTCTAGGGACACTGTTATCCTTTCAATTCTTCCAAAACAAAAATTCTTTCTTAATTCACGATCATTCAGTTCAGTTCAGTTCAGTTCAGTCGCTCAGTCGTGTCCGACTCTTTGCGACCCCATGAATTGCAGCACATCAGGCCTCCCTGTCCATCACCAACTCCCGGAGTTCACTCAGACTCACGTCCATCAAGTAGGTGATGTCATCCAGCCATCTCATCCTCTGTCGTCCCCTTCTCCTCCTGCCCCTAATCCCTCCCAACATCAGAGTCTTTTCCAATGAGTCAACACTTCGCATGAGGTGGCCAAAGTACTGGAGTTTCAGCTTTAGCATCATTCCTTCCAAAGAAATCCCAGGGCTGATCTCCTTCAGAATGGACTGGTTGGATCTCTTTGCAGTTCAAGGGACTCTCAAGAGTCTTCTCCACATGCTATTTCAGGAATACTGATATTCTCACTCTGCACTTAGCTGGTTTCTTCTCATCTTTATATTTTTAAATTAAAATTCATTTCTTCAATAAAGCTTTTGCTAATTATCCTGTAGAAAGGTAACATTAATTGACATACAAAGTATTAAATTATTTAAAAAAAGAAGAGTCCAAAAGGGAATATAAAGAGTTCAAGTGGAAAAAAGGAATATGGCTTCATATATACTTATCTCAACATACAATTCTGTTTTTTGGTCTGTTTTTTATATTAGAAGTTAAAACAAGTCCACATTTTCCTTGTTAACCACTGATCACCAGCATTTGATGTAGTGACTGAAATATACTAAGTATACAGCAAATACTTATTTCATGAAAAATATGTAAGAAAGAATGAAAATCTACTGAATAAAGAAGATTAATAAATGTAATGTAAAATCCCAGAGAATAAATAATGGCGTTGTATTTGTGCAATGCAAATTAGATAAAATTTAGTTTATTTTTTCTATGTCACCATAATGAACATTCATATGAATACCTAGATACCATATCTTATCCTTATTCAGGTAGCTGCCTTAATGATTTTTCTTTCATAGTGGTCAAACAAAAATGCAAATTTATACAGTTATTATTCCATCAGGTACTGAAGGTGGACATATGTATGGCTGTTTACCTTTGCTGAACACCCTCTGCTGTTCACCTGAAACTATCACAGCATTATTAATCAGCTATACCCCAATACAACTAGGGTAAAAAGTTCAAAGGGGAAAAAAATAAAAACAATGAAGAGACCAAATAGAATACCAGCCCTAATTACTCTAAGTTTCACAAAGATGTGCACTGACACACACACACACACACACACACTAAATAATATGATGTACTAGATGACCTGGAAGAGGAAGTAAATTATGAAGTAATAGCATTCATAATCTGTTCAGTTCAGGTCAGTTCAGTTGCTCAGTCATGTCCGACTCTTTGTGAGCCCATGAATTGCAGCACGCCAGGCCTCCCTGTCCATCACCAACTCCCAGAGTTCACTCAAACTCATGTCCATAGAGTCAGTGATGCCATCTAGCCATCTCATCCTCTGTCGTCCCCTTCTCCTCCTGCCCTCTATCCCTCCCAGCATCAGAGTCTTTTCCAATGAGTCAACTCTTTGCATGAGATGGCCAAAGTACTGGAGTTTCAGCTTTAGCATCATTCCTCCCAAAGAAATCCCAGGGCTGATCTCCTTCAGAATGGACTGGTTGGATCTCCTTGCAGTCCAAGGGACTCTCAAGAGTCTTCTCCAACACCACAGTTCAAAAACATCAACTCTTCGGTGCTCAGCTTTCTTCACAGTCCAACTCTCACATCCATACAGGACTGGAAAAACAATAGCCTTTACTAGACAAACCTTTGTTGAAAAAGTAATGTCTCTGCTCTTGAATATGCTATTGAGGTTGGTCGTAACTTTTCTTCCAAGGAGTAAGGGTCTTTTAATTTCATGGCTGCAATCACCATCTGGAGTGCTTTTGGAGCCCAAGAAAGTAAAATCTGACACTGTTTCCACTGTTTCCCCGTCTATTTCCCATGAAGTGATGGGACCAGATGCCATGATCTTCATTTCCTGAATTTTGAGCTTTAAGCCAACTTTTTCACTCTCCTCTGTTACTGATATCCAATTATCCAAGTTAAGCAAAACAAGATAGGCCTTTGCACAACTCTGGCATGAAAAACAAAGTTAAATATACCTGATGGTAGATGATTCACTATAGACTCGTGTAAGATATTGCTCATTTAACTGAGCCATGTAAATTAAGTGTACATACTAATGAGTTCTAAATTAGCTGTAATTCCCAAAGAGTAAATCCAGGTAGTACTGCAAGCAACTCAATGAAGATGTCAACTCAATGTTTAGCTGTAGGCAAAAAGGCAAGTAGAATGATAGGTTGGGTTAAGATCACTGAAACTCATCATGGAAAACATTCTATCAGTAAATACACCAGTGATAGGGAGCTACCTTGGGAAATCTATTTCCTTGAGTTGATATCATGTTAAAATCATCTGAAAATTTAATTTAAAATAATGTTAATCTGTTATGATGTAAAGCAGTGGCATGGGGGCAGGGAGGCTCAAGAAGGTATGGATATACATATCCACAGAGCTGATTCACTTTGTTGTAAAGCAGAAACTAACACAGCATTGTCAAGCAATTACACTCCAATAGCAACATTTTAAAAAGTAAAAATAATGTTACTGTGTCAGACTTATGTCAACACTTTTTTATTTTTAGGAAAATAAATAGTGAAGAAGTTGCGTGTTGTGTGACAAAACCATCATACAGCGTGCACTGTTCCCTGATAATCTGCTAATGCCAAGAAAAAGTACTGTGTATCAGATTGGGTATATAATAGAGTAAGGAATAATATTCCTAATATTTAAGGGGAGGAAAGAAAATCAAATGATGAGGACAGTTAACAAGATGTGAGTTTGATGAGGTTGATATGAGGCAAACAAATTCACTTTACTGTGCTATTTATCTCGATGTCCTTCCTCAATGTTTTATGATTGTTTACTCTTCTTGTCAAAAAGCTGTGTGGTTGTGTCTATACAATGTTAAAACAAGTTATGGAAAGTTAAAAAGCTTTCACAGCTCTTATACTTGCCTCTAACAGAGAAACTATAAAATCATAGTAATTACTGGCTATTAGTTCAGCTTGTCCACTCTACAGTGAGTTATTCAAAAACAAGACTCAATATTCAACAAAACATGCCTGAGAATCTAGCTTCTGGGATCTGGCATTTGGGGATCAATAAACATTAGCTGCGGAGAAGGCAATGGCAACCAGCTCCAGTGTTCTTGCCTGGAGAATCCCAGGGACAGGGGAGCCTGGTGGGCTGCCATCTATGGGGTCGCACAGAGTCGAACACGACTGATGCGTCTTAGCAGCAGCAGCAGCAGCAGCAGCAGCAGCAGCAGCAGCAGCAAACATTAGCTGGATAGGTGAATGAATGAACGAGGTCACTTATAAATGTATGAATTGGTTTCAGTTGCATAGCATCAGGCAAAAACTATCATTGTTTCCCGAGGTATGAAACTATTTCTCAACTGGTGAGTGAAAGAGCTTGGAAAAAAACAGCTGTTATAAATATAAATATTAGATACAAAGTATTCCAATGACCAAATAAATTATTAAGCTTTTTGCTTGCTTATCTTTTTAGATCAGTATGTAGCTTCCTTAAGTGATTTGGTCAATAACTATGTATTATGTACTTTTTCATAGATTTATAGATACTATGGATTGAATGAAAAAAAAAAAATACACATGGTTTCACCAGCATGGATCCTAAAATAAAGCTGAAAAAATTGAACAAGTCATTGAAAGTGTGATAACTCTTACCAGAAGAGTTCAGGATAGATTCGGATAGGTATGTTAAGAGTGATGCAAATTAGAGACCTATTGCATTCACACAAAATAGAACAAGAGAGACTTATAGGCAATATAAAGTGTATAATATTCACAACAGAATATAGATTACATCAATTCCAGTGTATTTGAATACACCAGTCAGTTCTGGTGTATTCCCAGGTGGCACTAGTAGTAAAGAATCTGTCTGCCAATGCAGGGGACATAAGGGACACAAGTTCAATCCTTGCGTGGGGAAGGCACGCAACCTCCTGGAGGAGGGCATAGCAACCTACTCCAGTATTCTTGCATGGGAAATCCCATGGACAGAGGAGCCTGGTGGGCTACAATCCATGGGGTTGCAAAGAGTTGGACATGACTGAAGAAACTTAGCATGCATGTACATACATCAATTCTCAATATCAAGAATGTAGCAATTATTATGAGGCATGCTGGGAGATATAATTGATATAGTAGTCTTCTGACAGGTAATAGGATAAAGTGTCACCTACAAATTATCATTCTTTACATACTTTATACAGAGTTCTACCATTTACTTCTTGATTATCGTATTACCTGATACTGATGTATCTATTTACTTAAACCACCAGTCAGTTTAACAACCAGCTTCTTGAAATTGGTGAAATTTTGCCAATTAAAAATTTTACTTAACTGAATTAGTGAAAATTTTCATGAACATGTCAAGTAAATTAAATTGGTAAAAATCAATTAGGCATCTTGGCCTCTTGCTTTTTGTTTCATGTTGTTGTTTTGTCATGTTTCATTCTGACAAAAACTTAAAATGGTGATGTTTGTATACAATAGAAATAAAAAATGAACATGTGAAATGAGTCTCTACCCTCAGATATATGAACCAGAAAATATTGGGGCATCAGCAACCCCCATTTTCCCTTCATGTTGTGTCCTTTTCTGCCATTTTTCTACACACTATTTTCCACCATTCCAATACCTTCAATTATGGTAATGGCTACCAGGAATGTAAACTTATAGTAAGACATATCATTTGCTTTCCATTATAGATGCGATAAAAATTTGCTTCATAGTTAGAGAGAAACATATTGCTTTCTAAAAAGTGAGTATGTCCCTGTTCCCTTATGAATAAAAATACGCTGTAGTAGTAGGCTGCCAAGAGTTACACTATATTTCCTTAGGATTAGAGGTAACGTTTCATTTTTGATAATGTACTCGGAAAGATAAAATGCATCAGAAAACTCTATTCACTAAATTTATCATTCACATAGTTGGCCTATCATGGTTAGTCACATAATTCATAAACTGATTAAGTGCAAAGTAAATGAATCATGTAACTAAATATTTTCAAGGCAATGCATGAACGATAGAGTTAATCAATAATGTTCCCAAACTCATTTTACTAGCTATTAGCACATTATTTTGCCAAATGTAGAAAATCTATATTTGGAGGTCTTTCAGACTCAAGTACAAGGCCAATACTGGGCATAATTATAAAGAATCAAGTATTTTTTTTTACAAGTCTCCAAGCTTTTTAGATTTTTTTTTCCAAATCTTTTTAGACCATTTAATCTTACACTTAAATCCCTACAACATAATTCTGAAAGATCCATGGAAGTTGACTTTATTTCAGGAAAATACATATCTTTCTCTTTTTTATGTAAAACTAACCATGGAAATGCTTTCTAAAAGCTAATTCATTATTTAGATTTTTATTGAAGATTCACCATGAACGGCACCCATCAAAACTGAAGAGTAATTAAAAAACAATGAAGAGCTAAAGAAGTTGTGAGGAAACCAACTTGAATACTATAGTCCTATTGAGACTCAGTAGTCTTCTTCATTAATGCCATTCTGTCTGGATTGCTTTGTCTATCATTTAAATCAAGCCTTCTGAGATATAAAACCATCTTATTCTGCCCATTAAAGAAATGTCAGCTATGCTGCCAGTTCTTGTAAATAAATAATAATGAATGTCTGCCGTAGACAGGCTCAACCTAGTACCACCATCCTTTTAAAGAGAGAGAGAGAGAGAAAAGAAGCTTTATTTCAAACTATATAGATCTATTTACTCATTGACATCCGGCCAATTTCCACATTTCTAAAGCCAGAGATAATTTATATGTTCAACCTAAACAGACAGAATAGGAAACAAATTGGAATAAAGCAAAAACAAAATAAGACAAAAAGCAATAACCTTCGTTCTTGCTATGTTCATAAAACTGCCACACTGAAGAAAATAATGGGAGAGGGAATAGAATTGCCTTCCAAGATTCCTTGCAGCTGTGATGTCCTCCAACACTCCAAACTCACTAAACTTACTGCTTCACCTGTTGCCTGACTGCATTGCAAGAACTCACAACCAGACATCTCTAGCCAGACACACACCAAAAGCCTGACTGTGACAAGCTCCCATTCTTAATTCTGACATAGTTTGCTATTTTTGAAACTATATAAATAATGCCAATTATAGACATTATGACAAAGGTAAACTTTGACTTGATGTCTTACCAAAGATTCTTACACCATCTCTTATTTTCCTAAAATTCTCCATTGTAAAGGCCATACTGGTATTCTCTTTCTTGCAGAGTTAAAATAAGTTATTTAATATAATTGAAATTATTCAATAATAATCTTCTTAATATCCTAATGCTCATGTCTTTGACCTATAAGACATGAGCATTTATAGTCATATTACCAATGCCAAACTATTGGTTATTCCCTATATTTATATGATGCAGTGTTTTAATTGATATTTCAGATTATATATTTTGCTGTATGAATAGTAGCATAATTAACATCTTTGGCTTTTTAAATTTATTCCTGAAGATGAAGTCTACAAATTAGAGTCATGAAATTAAATGAAGGAACATATTTGAACTCTCTAGAATTGTGCATGTATACATGCAATATAAAAAAAAAAATTTAACTACTATTTGAACAATATTGTGGAATGTTAAGTCTCTTCAGTCATACACAACTCTGTGTGACCCTATGGACACTAGCCCACCAGTCTTCTCTGTCCATGGGATTCTCCAGGCAAGAATACTAGAGTGGGTTACCATGCTCTCCTCCAGGGGATCTTCCCAACTCAGGGATCAAGCATAAGTCTCTTACATCAATCCCTTGAATAAAGGAACCTGGTGGGCTATGGTCCACGGAGTTGTGAAGAGTTGGATATGACTGAGTGATTAAGCATGCATATGCATGCAACCTGGGAAGTCCTTGAACAATATTATATTTCTACTAAGGTAAATTAAAAGACACTTACTCCTTGGAAGGAAAGTTATGACCAACCTAGGTAGCATATTAAAAAGCAGAGACATTACTTTGCCAACAAAGGTCCGTCTAGTCAAGGCTATGGTTTTTCCTGTGGTCATGTATGGATGTGAGAGTTGGACTGTGAAGAAAACTGAGTGTTGAAGAATTGATGCTTTTGAACTGTGGTGTTGGAGAAGACTCTTGAGAGTCCCTTGGACTGCAAGGAGATCCAACCAATCCATTCTAAAGGAGATCAGTCCTGGGTGTTCTTTGGTTGTAATGATGCTAAAGCTGAAACTCCAGTACTTTGGCCACCTCATGTGAAGAGTTGACTCATTGGAAAAGACTCTGATGCTGGGAGGGATTGGGGGCAGGAGGAGAAGGGGACGACAGAGGATGAGATGGCTGGATGGTATCACCGACTCAATGGACATGAGTTTGGGTAAACTTCAGGAACTGGTGATGGCAGGGAGGCTTGGCATGCTGCAATTCATGGGTCGCAAAGAGTCAGATACGACTGAGCCACTGAACTGAAGGTAAATTATTACTGTATCTTAAATGATAACCACAATTCACAAAGATTTTTGCTGTATTTGCAGATCAATGAAAAGCAATCTTGGCAGAAATTCAACACATTTCATATTTACTTTAATTACATACAGAGATGCTGAATACAATGAACTAAAGTCTCTGATTATTATGTACTATTGGGCCAGGAAAACAATTAGTTTAATTTTAGGTGATATGATGCCATTATATATGCAAGTAAATGATAAAATTTCCTAGTATGAAGATATTCCTTGGACTGTATTTTCAGTTTTGATTTTCTTAAACTGAGGAGCTTACAAATATATAGGTTCCTACTTAACCTCAGTCAGAAATTTTGACTGAATTCTCCTGGAACGGTTGGAAATATAGGTTTGAATGTTTCAGAGGTTTTGGAAATTACAGCTGAAAATTACTGCTTTAGTTAATGAAAGCTCTGTGTGTGTGTGTGTGTGTGTGTGTGTGTGTGTGTCTGTGTGTAAAAGCATGGGTTAAAGCAAATGTGACTGATATAGAGACTGAGGATTCAGGGACCTTATACATAACTCCTGGCTATCCAGTTGATTTCTCTAAGAAGATATAATGGGCATGGAAAACTTCCAGAGAAAGGTGACAAAACTGATAACAAGAGTGCTGAGGACAGAATGTGGGTAATAGATAGTATTTGATTTTCAGGATTGGTTGCAACATTTTTGTCTTATGAAGATTAGTGTTGGCCATAGATACCAGAGAGTACAAGATAATATCCTCTGCTATTAATAAAAATAACTCACAAGTTCACAGATTCAAAACGTCATTTGGTTTATAATGAAATGCTTGTTCATAAAAGTATAAAGCAAGATCAGTCATATGTCAGCATTACTTTATTCAAAATGACAGAAATAAAGCAAAATATAGTATTTGAGATGGTTGTAAAGCCTAGTCCAATTCTTAGTAAATGGCATAGAAAGTTTGAACAAGACAGCTAGAAATAATTTTGAGTATAAATAATGGTTAATAATAGCCATTAATAATAATGGGCTTCCCAGGAGGCACTAGTGGTAAAGAACCCTTCTACAAATGCAGGAGATATAAGATCACTTCAGTTCAGTTCAGTCGCTCAGTCATGCCCGACTCTTTGTGACCCCATGAATCACAGCACGCCAGGTCTCCCTGTCCATCACCATCTCCCAGAGTTCACTCAGACTCAAGTCCATCGAGTCCTTGATGCCATCCAGACATCTCATCCTCTGTCGTCCCCTTCTCCTCCTGCCCCCAATCCCTCCCAGCATCAGAGTCTTTTTCAATGAGTCAACTCTTCTCATGAGGTGGCCAAAGTACTGGAGTTTCAGCTTTAGCATCATTCCTTCCAAAGAAATCCCAGGGCTGATCTCCTTCAGAATGGACTGGTTGGATCTCCTTGCAGTCCAAGGGACTCTCAAGAGTCTTCTCCAACACCACAGTTCAAAAGCATCAAGTCTTCAGCACTCAGCCTTCTTCACAGTCCAACTCTCACATCCATACATGACCACTGGAAAAACCATAGCCTTGACTAGATGGACGTTTGTTGGCAAAATAATGTCTCTGCTTTTTAATATGTTATCTAGGTTGGTCATAACTTTCCTTCCAAGGAGTAAGCATCTTAATTTCATGGCTGCAATCACCATCTGCAGTGATTTTGGAGCCTAAAAAAAGAAAGTCTGACACTGTTTCTGCTGTTTCCCCATCTATTTCTCATGAAGTGATGGGACCAGATGCCATGATCTTTGTTTTCTGAATGTTGAGATTTAAGCCAACTTTTTCACTCTCCTCTTTCATTTTCATCAAGAGGCTTTTTAGCTCCTCTTTGCTTTCTGCCATAAGGGTGGTGTCATATTCCTGGGTCAGGAATATCCCCTAGAGTAAGAAATGGCAATCCATTCCAATATTTTTGCCTGGAGAATCCCATGGACAGAGGACCCTGGCAGTCTATAGTCCATAGGGCTGCAGAGTCAGACATGACTGAAGCAATTTATCACACAGCATGCAAATAATTAACTATAGAACTTACTTAAAAAAAAGATATAAAAATATGAAAAAGACAGTTGAAAAATCTTCCCCTTTTAGAATTTTATTGAGAACTCCTGGAAGGAATCATTGTTTTAAATTAAAAGATTAGAAGATGGTAAAACTCAGCCGCCAAATAATGGAGCTAATCCACTCTGTGTAGGGGAGCCCTGTGTCTATGATACAGCTTGGCATTCACTCTTTCAGGGATACAGGTAAGGAAATCTAAGCCATCTTCATCTCCCTCTTCAAAATCATCACACAAGAGTACAGTATCAAAGGTAAATGGTACAATAAAAAGCTTGTATCCTTTTCCTCCAGAGTTACTTTTTACTAGTAGAAATATTACAGGGTTATACCATATTCCCCCAGAACTTGCTATATTACTAGAAATACATACTTCTAAGTCAGAGCTTTCATGGAGTCACAGTGCCTATACATATGTTATTTCCCTGTAGAGGATGAATAAGGTGAGCAATAGGCGTTGACAGAAAAGAGCCACAGAATCAAATAACTCAATTTCTGCAGTGATCTATTTAAGATCATTTGAAATATAAGTCACTATGAAAATGCATTTATGATCATCAACATGTATTCAATGCAAATGCGTTTGACAACTATGAATAAACCTAATGTAAGTGAATTGGAAAAGTGAATTTCTACTACCAGTTCTTTTCTGTTAAAAAAAAAAAAACTATTATCCCTATTTAGTAAGTGCAAGACCTAATAACACTGAATCCGTGGCTATAGGTGATGACATAGTCACACACACAATGATCCCCATGATCTAGTTCTTCCCTTTATATTTCTCTGAACTGATTCAGATGAGCAACAACTACCAAATTATACTTCAGATATGAACTGTCTTCTGTGCAATATCTACAGGATAAAAATACACAGCATCTTAAGTCAATCACTATTTTTGTTCTGCTTTACTAATGGCTCATAAAGGGCAGGAAAAATATTTCAGATTCATAGTGTGAATGGATTAACATCATTAAAGCAAAGTGGAGAATATACAGGGAGATATCTGTTGTGAGAGCATCCAATTCCATCTTTAGCATAAGTTGCCTGATTTATTCAAATGATGCTGCTTGCATTTCCTTTTCTCTTTTGTATATTAGGTTTAAAATATTATTTTTGTTTAGAGATAAATCACAATTTATTATATACTGTTGAGAACATGTCTTTTTACTTTATCATGTGTGATTTTATGATTATTTATTAGAATATTTTGAAGGATATTTTTTAGAAATATTATGTTTATGACATTAATGGTTTTAGTTCAGAGTCACTGAGATATCACAACTATCTCATGTTACTGATGTTGATATTCTAAATCAGGCTTTGGCAAATTTTTCAATAAAAGATTAGACTTTTGGCTTTGGGGGCTAAACAATATTGGTAGCATTTACTCAACTCTGCTCTCATAGCATCAAAGTAGCCATTGATAACAGCAAATGAATGAGTGTGCATTTCAATAAAGAAACTCTTGTTCACAAAAGTGGTGGAAAGCCAAATTTGATCCATGGGCTATAGTTTACCATCTCCATTTTAGGGCAATGTTCCTCTCAGTGATGACTCAGGGACCAGGCTACTTAATCTGTTGATTACTACTCTTCAGATGAGACCACTGTGTTTGCTACCATTGAAGATAACCTGAGGATCATGCACTTTGATCCTATGCTTTGGCCCAGAAGGGACACATCACATGTCCCTTCAGCCCACAGCCCATTGACCAGAACTAATCACATGCCCTTACCTAACTGTGAAGGGGCTGGGACATCTGGGGACAGATGAAATATTAAGTGAGCATGCTATCTCAGCCACACTCAAGAATTATACATAGTAATTAGCAGAGCAAGAGAAGTGTAGACAGTAATTAACAAAGCATAAATTTATGTTAAGTGTAACAAGATGGCCAAATCTTTTAAGAAAATATTACATATATGTAACTTGTTTTGTCTTATGCATTCAGGAATATGGGCTGTCATAAGCCTTACAGTGCTACAGCTATTTAGCTGACAAACGAAAACACCAATAGGAAAGATACATTTTTAAAAATTTTGCCACTAGAAAAAGCATTATTCAGAACATATACTGAAGGAAAATAGTATTTGTGGAAACATTATTTTGATGAAACTTTATATCTAGTAGTTGAATATAGATTAAATGCAGACCAAAAAACTGATTAAAAATACCCATGTATAAAGTACTGGCCAACCTGATTACCCCACCACAGACTGCTGTGAGAAAAAGAGCAGTGAGAAAAGAACAAACAGAGGAATGAATTCACACAACTAAGTTGACTGGAGAGCTAAATCCACAGGAGATCAAGGATAGATAAAGACTCTATGTGGCTGAACTTTTTTCTAAAGTATTCTTTAAAGAAAAAAAACATAATTTATGCCTTAACTCAGTTGCAAATGATATACACCATACATAACACATTATAGTATTACATATATTACATATATATAAGAATTGATGCTTTTGAACTGTGGTGTTGGAGAAGTCTTGAGAGTCCCTTGGACTGCAAGGAGATCCAACCCGTCCATTCTGAAGGAGATCAACCCTGGGATTTCTTTGGAAGGAATGATGCTAAAGCTGAAACTCCAGTACTTTGGCCACCTCATGCGAAGAGTTGACTCATTGGAAAAGACTTTGATGCTGGGAGGGATTGGGGGCAGGAGGAGAAGGGGACGACAGAGGATGAGATGGCTGGATGGCATCACTGACTCAATGGACGCGAGTCTGAGTGAACTCTGGGAGTTGGTGATGGACAGGGAAGCCTGGCCTGCTTTGATTCATGGGGTCGCAAAGAGTCGGACACGACTGAGCGACTGAACTGAACTGAACTGAATGCATAATTATATATGATATAGTCTTATAATATACAATAAACATAGGTATAATATACACAATATAAATATTTTATTGTATGCTACTGCTGCTGCTGCTGCTAAGTCACTTCAGTTGTGTCTGACTCTGTGCAACCCCATAGACAGTGGCCCATCAGGCTCCTCTGTCACTGGTATTCCCTAGGCAAGAATACTGCAGTGGGTTGCCATTTCCTTCTCCAATGCATGCATGCATGCTAAGTCACTTCAGTCATGTCCAACTCTGCGTGACCCCATGGACAGCAGCCCACCAGGCTCCTCTGTCCACAGGATTTCTCAGCAAGAATACTGGAGTGGATTGTCATTTCCTTCTCCATGTTATTGTATAATACAGTATTACCCATATGATATGTAAAATATGTAATATCAGTTCAGTTTAGTTGCTCAGTTGTCTCCAACTCTTTGCGACCCCATGAACGCCAGGCTTCCCTGTCCATCACCAACTCCGGGAGTCCACCCAAACCCATGTCCATTAATTAAGTGATGCCATCCAGCCATCTCATCCTCTGTCGTCCCCTTCTCCTCCTGCCCCTAATCCCTCCCAGCATCAGGGTCTTTTCAAATGAGTCAGCTTTTCACATCAGGTGGCCAAAATATTGGAGTTTAAGCTTCAAAATCAGACCTTCATGAACACCCAGGACTGACCTCCTTTAGGATGGACTAGTTCCATCTCCTTGCAGTCCAAGGGATTCTCAAGAGTCTTCTCCAACACTACAGTTCAAAAGCATCAATTCTTCGGTGCTCAGCTTTCTTCACAGTCCAACTCTCACATCCATACATGACTACTGGAAAAACCATAGCCTTGACTAGATGGACCTTTGTTGGCAAAGTAATGCCTCTGCTTTTTAATATGCTGTCTAGATTAGTCATAACTTTCCTTCCAAGGAGTAAGCGTCTTTTAATTTCATGGCTGCAGTCACCATCTGCACAGATTTTGGAGCCCAGAAAAATAGTCAGCCACTGTTTCCATTGTTTCCCCATCTATTTGCCATGAAGTGTTGGAACTGGATGCCACGATCTTAGTTCTCTGAATGTTGAGCTTTATGCCAACTTTTTCAATGTGTCATCTAGTATATATAATGTATAAACATATAATTGCATATATATATAATGTATGTGCTTTATTGCTAGCCCTGGTTATATTAATTTTTAGCAAGATGACATAGCTATAGATGTAGATGCAACAGATACAAATATATAGACAGAAAGAGAAAGAGTGTCAATGACTCCAATGCAATAATATAACTTTCAAATATTAAACTTTAAGATATAGTAACAATAGAAGTTAGTTCTATATAATCCATATATCCCTCAAGTCATTTTTATTTTTAGAGCCAACAATAGAACAATAACTATCTTCCTTTCAATATCTTGAAATACACTTTCATAAAATTCTGGGAACTTGTCCGGTGACTTCCAGCCTTCATTTATTTGGTTTTAATACACTCAAAAATGACATGGCTACCTAATCCCAAAGATCATTTTGCTTCCACTCCCAGTTTTCTTTACTCATCATCATAGTGTCCAGAGTTGCAATTCCCCATATTGATTCCTTGACATTTTTCATGATGAAATATTTAATAAAGCAAGTCAAGAATTTCTCAGATGTTCTGTTTTTAGCAGAATAAAACTTCTAACGAATAAAGTTCTCCATCATTATCAGTATTGGTACTGAGCTTATTTTATGATATGCATTAGGAAAGCATTTTGAATATTGTTTGTTTGGCTCAGAAATTTAGAGAATTTTTTATTTCTGCTTCTCTCATCTCTTATTCTCTCTGAAAGGTTTCAAACACAATTCCATTTTCCTCTTTGTGATTTTATATCCAAGAAGACATCTTTCTGATATACAATCTAATGTAGCAGAAAAAGCATCAGCTTTGGAACCATATAGGCCCGGGTCTACATCATGGGTAGCTTTTAACAAGTTGCATTAACTCTTTGAAAAACATTATTCTTTATCTAAAATTAAAAATATATGTTTAACATAAAATCTTTACAAATTTATTTGTGCATTTATTTCCATTAACTTGGAAATTTGTCTCCTCTCTGAGTTTAGTGCTCCATTGTTAAATACATTTTTAAAGAGACATTTTAATTCTTTGAAACTCATTAGTTTCATAAAGTTCTAGGTGTATTTTGTAATCCATTTCCTGGTGTTAAAAATAAAAAAAGAACAGCCTATGCCTCAAATTACCAATCCATTTTCTTTTGTTTCTGGATTAAGAATGAAGGACAATCACTAAACACTGTTTGAGGAAGATAGTAAAAGGTGAATTACATATGGTCCTAGTTTACAATCTAAGTAAGCAACTTTGCCTCCATTTTTATAGATATATTTTTTCCTGAATGAATGCCCCCTATATGCAGCAACAATAAAATTTTTAAAATTAGAAACATATAATATAATAACTACTCAAATAACTTACTGAATTTTTCATATTTTACTCCTGGATAGGTACTCATGAAATTTCCACTGAAGACTACTAAAACCCAGGGTAATTTAAAGTCAAATAGTCAGCACATAACTTCTAAATTCCTTTCATAAGAAAGCATAATATTATCCTCTCTCTGCTGTTGCATAACTCTCAATAATGCTAGAGGTAGTTATTTTTACATCACAGGTAAAGTAGGCCTTTTAGTTGGCTAATGTAGAGTGAAAGGACCATTAAGCATTCTTTTCTCTGTGTGTGTGTGTGATGAAAGGATTGCCTTTACAGAACTTGTGGGATTTTTATTCACCCGTTTGTCAAGCTTACTTCTCTATAATTGTCAGTTTTTCTTAGTTATCATTATTGGAAAAGTTGCTTGTGGCATAAGATCACTAAATGTAGTATGAGCAAATGAACAATGTATAGTACAGATAGCTGGAAAGTATGGTAAATGAAATTTATGCAAATATATGACACTGAGAAATGGCACAGCACTGTGAGTACTTGTCTCTTAGGCCCTTGTTTTTTCCTCCAAAAGAATTGCTTTTCATATTTACCTTTGTTATATTTTCTTAAAATGTAAACTTTTAGCCTTGGGAAAATTGTAGCAAGACTTTGTAAAAGTATAAAATATTCTTATTGTATTGGTTTTTAATTCAATGACTGAATAGATTTAAAGACTTTAAGGAACACTTTCTTTTTCTTTACTGGATAATGTTGAATAAGACCTATTACATAATCCTTTGATAAATTGCTTAGGGGATTTCTCCTACCTTCTTGAGTCTACAATTTTGTTTTGTTTTGGTTTTTATTATTGAACATAGAATATTAGTCAAGTTCATGACAGACATTATTTTTCCCAGAATTATTTGGTAAATAATAGTTTCATTATTGATAACAATTCTGATCTGTTCTCTTCAGAGTAATAGTAGTCATTCCTGGAATTTAAACATAAAAGGAGACCTCATTGCATAGAAGACAGAGGGGAAAATATGTCACATTGATTGAATTGATTAAAATTAAGCTCTATAAAAAAGACAGCCTAAATGGAATTGCATTCTTTCCTTCTACAACAAAGAGAAGGAAAAAATGACTAGGTCTGCAAGATTCTGTGTACATTGAGTAAAGTTTTTAAAATCTCTTTCAGTTCAGTTCAGTTCAATTCAGTCACTCAGTCACGTCCGACTCTTTGCAACCCCATGAATTGCAGCACGCCAGGCCTTCCTGTCCATCATCAACTCCCGGAGTTCACTCAAACTCGTCCATCGAGTCAGTGATGCCATCCAGCCATCTCATCCCCTGTCGTCCCCTTCTCCTCCTGCCCGCAATCCCTCCCAGCATCAGAGTCTTTTCCAATGAGCCAACTTTGCGCATGAGGTGGCCAAAGTACTGGAGTTTCAGCTTTAGCATCACTCCTTCCAATGAATACCCAGGACTGATCTCCTTTAGGATGGACTGGTTGGATCTCCTTGCAGTTCAAGGAACTCTTAAGAGTCTTCTCCAACACCACAGTTTAAAAGCATCAATTCTTCAGTGCTCAGCTTTCTTCAAAGTCCAATTCTCACATCCATACATGACCACTGGAGAAACCATAGCCTTGACTAGATGGACCTTTGTTGGCAAAGTAATGTCTCTGCTTTTCAATACGCTGTCTAGGTTGGTCATAACTTTCTTTCCAAGGAGTAAGCATCTTTTAATTTCATGGCTGCAGTCAACATCTGCAGTGATTTTGGAGCCCAAAAAAATAAAGTCTGACACTGTTTCCACTGTTTCCCCATCTATTTCCCATGAAGTGATGGGAACAGATGACATGATCTTAGTTTTCTGAATGTTGAGCTTTAAGCCAACTTTTTCACTCCCCTTTTTCACTTTCATCAAGAGGCTTTTTAGTTCCTCTTCACGTTCTGCCATAAGGGTGGTGTCATCTGCATATCTGAGGTTATTGATATTTCTCCTGGCAATCTTGATTCCCACTTATGCTTCTTCCAGCCCAGTGTTTCTCATGATGTACTCTGCATAGAAGTTAAATAAGCAGAGTGACAGTATACAGCCTTAATGTACTCCTTTTCCTATTTGGAACCAGTCTGTTGTTCTATGTCCAGTTGGAACTGTTGCTTCCTGACCTGCATACAGGTTTCTCAAGAGGTAGGTCAGGTGGTCTGGTATTCCCATCTCTCTCAGAATTTTCCACAGTTTATTGCAATTCACACAGTCAAAGGCTTTACATTACCTTATATGTTTATTAGTGTTTTTTTTTTAAAGGGAGGTGGGAGTATTACTCAAAGCTGATACTATAGATCAAGTATTTTGTTGTTGTTCAGTCTCTAAGCTGTGTTCAAATCTTTGCAACCCCATGGACTAAAGCATGCCAAGCTTTCTTATCCTCCACTATCTCCCAGAGGCCACTCAAATTCGTGTCCATGGAGTCAATGATGCTATTTATGAACATTTGATAGACCAAGTATACCAAATGTTTATTTCTCACTCATTGAAGATACAAAATGGGGTTTCAATATCTAAAATTGCTTGTTCTATATAGAGCGACACAGACCCTCAGACTCTTCCCCCTTCTCATCCATGCCATCTTCAAGTCAGCCTTGTCTACATGAAGCCTGACATGGAGAAGATGGCTTGGAAGACTGTTGTGGCAAAACTCCACAGGATGGACTGGACCTGGAGGTGTTCCCTCACTTTGCTGACATGGTTGAAGCTAGAGCTTACATGTAAGATCATACGTAGCATATGGGTGGCTTAGAAATACAGTCTAACTGTGCTCAAGAGAAAAAAGGAAAGGATAGGTGATGAGCTAGCAGACTCTGCTATAGCAACAATCAAACATAAAGAAAAACACATAGGCAGGACTCACAGAATAATATTCCAATCACTCGTATAAAGAGGACCATTGTTATCAATCTGTTTTACCTTTCCTGACTTAAAATGATAGCATATGTACAAATTTATGAGATTCTATATAACGTTACCTTTGTGCTATGTTGTACTTAGTCACAGTCGTGGCCGACTCTTTGCAACCTTATGGACTATAGCCTGCCAGGCTCCTCTGTCCATGGGAATTCTCCAGGCAAGAATACTGAAGTTGTTTGCAGGCCTTCCTCCATGGTATCTTTCCAACCCAGGGAATCAAACCCAGGTCTCCTGCACATCAGGTGGAATCTTTACAGTCTGAGCCACCAGGGAAGCCCATGCCACCTTTAGGATTTCTTATTAACTAAGAAAAATAGACACATTTTAAATTTTCAACAATATAAAATGAAAAGTGTTAGTCACTCAGTCACGTCTGACTGCTTGTGACTCCATGGACCTAGCTTTGTCAGGCTCCTCTACCCATGGGATTTTCCAGGCAAGAACAATTGCCTGGAAATGGGTTGCCATTTCCTTCTCCAGGGCATTTTCCCGACCCAGGGATCAAACTCATGTCTCCTGCATTGCAAGTGAATTCTTTACCATCTGAGCTACCAGGGAAGCCCATCAATAGAGGTAAACCTAAAAACAGTTACATCTATTTTGTAGACTATTAAGCAGCTATTAAAAGAATGAAGTGGAGGTAAGTTTGTACTGCATATGCTCAGTCTTCATGATAGACTGATTACTAAAAAAGTACTAATACAGGAAAAGTTTTATTACAAGTAAAATAATATATTTTTAAGTATGTGACTATATGTACAGAGTACAAAATATTGGACAGATTTAAGATAATTTGATGCTGAAGTCAGGGAGAGCACTGGGCAGACTTATAATTTATAACCTTCTATTTGCAATCAGTTCAGTCACTCAGTCATGTCTGACTCTTTGCAACCCCATGGACTACAGCACACCAGCCTTCCCTGTCCATCACCAACTCCCAGAGCCTACTCAAACTCATGTCCGTTGAGTCGGTGATGCCATACAATCATCTCAACCTCTCTTGTCCCCTTCTCCTCCCGCCTTCAATATTTCCCAGAGTTATATATTATAGGAGCTTTTTTTCTTTTCTTAAAAAGGATCCTATATTGCTTGTTAAATGATACAAAATAAGAAAAAAACATTTGATTACAAGCAGAAGGATGTGCACTTATCAGCTTGATAATGAAACTTCTGACTTTCACAGATGAACTGCTTGGTTGGTCTCCTATTATCAGCAAGATAGAGCTAATAAATGCAGTTTTCATGTATTAATACATTGCTCAGGTGGTGTGTTCAGGGAGACTTTCTTCTCTTTCAAATCTAGGCCCCAAGTCTCAAAAGCTGAGAGAGTAGCAGAACAAACTATTTTCTTGGAAGGGTCCTACTTCTCAATAACATCTTAAGGAAAGACAAGAAGATCACTTTAAAAGTAATTATGTCTCCATCCATTACCAGTTTAGTTGTGTCTGACTCTTTGTGACCCCCTGGACTGTAGCTCACCAGGCTTCTCTGTCCAGGGAATTTCCCAGGCAAGAATACTGTAGTGGTTGCCATTTCCCTCTCCAGGAGATCTTGCCAACCCAGGGATCAAACCGTCATTGCTAGTGTCTCTTGCACTGTAGGCACATTTTTTACTACTTGAGCCCTACTAAGTGTTAAATAAGTTGATCACTAAATGAAACTAATCTGTGTGCTTATTAGACTACTGCTTCCTAAGTGCCTTCTACTGTCCCCTTCCACTTTTGGAACTAAGAGATGAACTTATAGCAAAAGTCTCAGGATATTCCTTTGAGGAGTCAAATCTGATCATCTCTGGAAGACATAAAATTTACCAACAGAGATTTGAAATTTAAAGAGAAATGAACTTGACTGAGTTCTTATGTCACCAGTTAAACACTTCATTAGTCTTGTCTGAAAAGTGGTACAATAGTTTTCTTCCCTTCAAAATGGTGACAACATTTTCTAATTCAAAGAACTGTTGGAGGATTGAATGAGACAACACTTCCAAAGCATTTAGCAGAGTGCCAATCTATGCTATGTTATGTTATATTATTATTTTTCCTGTTGTGGCTACTGTTGTTATTTGAAGATTTCTGAGAAGCACTGGCCCCTAGAAGAAAGTAACAGAGAGAGATGAGTTTCAGAGTTTTGCCTGCTGCACAAAGAGCCCATTATGCTTGCAGCTTTCTCTGCTAATATCAGAGAAATTCTATGGGATCTTCAGCATGTTTCCATTCCACAGTGCCATAAACATTTATTGGGCTGCTAGTCTGTGCTGGGCACTTTGTATCTTGGGATTTAAAGGTGAATAAGAATCTCTGTGGCTAAGCTTGTGCAGACCATTGGAATGTGTGATACAGGTAAAATGGGCTAGGTAGGGCGGCAGGTTTCTGAAACAAGAAGTGATCAAAGCTCTTTCTCTGAGCCAGGAGTGTTCTGACTTTGGCCTCACACTATAGCTGCCTTCTGCAGTCTCCCATGTTCCCTTTCTTAGTGCTCTGGGGCAGAGGCGGAAGCACTATTTTGTAATATTGACTCTCTCCGAAGGGCTCTTGGCACAAACTCACACACACACGCACACACACCTTCATAGCTTATCCAGAGTGACTCATTCACTGTATATCTTGTGTTACAGGTACGTTGAATAATAAGATGCCATTTAAGTAGTTCAAGCAGTACAGATGATCTCTTCCTTTCAATGTAACTGTATTGCTAGTGAACTCATTGTGTATATTCGATTACTGTGGTTCACAGTTGAAAAGCAGAAAATCAAGGAAATTCTAAAATCATTTTGATTGCATGTGATGAAAACATTGGAAAGTGACAGATATTCAATATTCAGGTCAGTTTCAATGTTAGTGTGACTGGCATATCAAAATCTAATCTTAATTAAAGTCCTAGAAAGATTAAGCAAATAGAAACAAAAGTAAAACAAGGGAATAAACAGTCTTCTGAAGAATCAAATAATGTTTTAAAACTTGTTTCATCTAACTACCTGCATGCAGAAATGCAAAAAAAGCAAGATCATGGCATGTGAGAGTAAGATCTTACACTTCATGAATATGAGGAAACCTGGCATGTGTCCAGAAATGAGGAAATATTTATTGTGTTGTTTTGTCTTCCTCTTTTATAATTAATTCACAATTAGATGTGTAATTATAATTCAGAAACAGGCAAAATACATTCAGTGGTTTTAACCATTGATAGATTTGTAAACAAAAGCAGCTGGACTGAAATTTCTTCAAGGAAATATTTACATGCCAACAGTTTATCAAACTGAAAGTCTGCTGATAAATCTACACATGGGCATTATGTTAATGATAGTGCAACAATGATTCATTCAGTGCTTTCTACTACTCTCACAAGGCACCAGATGTAAAAGAATAAAGTTTGGATGTAAAAGGGGAAAAGGTCTCTGTGCTTTTAATCCTTTACCACCTTTCAGAGGAGACTATCATTAATTTGGCTATTACTATTTATTCTTTATGCTACTTCATAGGAAATCATTTCTTGAAGACAAATTAAAAGAAATTAAGACAAAAGACTTCCCAGATTGGGCTAGTGGTAAAGAACCTGCCTGCCAATGCAGGAGACACAAAAGATGCTGGTTCAACCCTTTTGTCAGGAAGATCCCCTGGAGGAGAGCATGGCAACCCACTCCTGTATTCTTGTCTGGAGAATCCCATGGACAGAGGAACCTGGTGGGCTTCAGTCCGTGGGATCGCAGAGAGTTGGACATGACTGAAGCAACTTAGCACTTAAGACAAAAGGACATTAATTCCAAACCATAGGACTTCAGGGCTCAAGAATAACAAAAACACCTTGCTATTTTAAACTATCACTTTATTTTAACAAGCTGGCAATCCAAATAATCACAAGGGATCTTTTCCCAGTAATCTCAAATTTTTAATACTCTTCAAATTTTTCACCAACTAACCAAGAGAATCGATGTCAAGTGATCTTCCTTCTGCATAGTGAGGAAGAGTGGAAATAAAACTATGCTGGGGGAGGGACGGGAGATGCTTTCAGGAAAATAAGAGAAATGAGTGAACTTACTAAAAATAAACATTGAAATGAGGCAACATGGTAAAATGGAAATGATACACATCCAGTTTACAGACACACATGGCTTAAATCTTTATTTTTCTGAGTTTCTAATATCTGTGAGATCTTGAAAAATTGACTCCGTCCTACTGAGCCTCCACTTGGTCTGCTCTAAAAGACTGATATTCATACCTTCTATTAGGTTCTTTGAGTCAGTACCAGGCACTGAGCTAAAACATATTTTCCTTTCACCTCCATATTAATTTCTAGTAGTATCATTATCTCCAGTTCACAGACAAAGAAAGCAAGGCCCCATAAAATTGTCTAACTTGCTCAATCCACCGATCAAATAAATGACAGAGTGGTGACTTGAAACTAATTCATGCATTTAGACAGTATGCACATGTCCAGGAAACTGGATAAGTTTACTCTCAGAGTAGAAACTCAAAATCCTGTTCCTTAGATTCCGGAAGAAATGCTGATTTTGGAATCTGCATGAAACAGTTACTTGAAGTTGAATAACTGAGCTAGAAGCCTATTGATTCTTGTGCTTTCCAGCTTATGAATGAGATTGGTTTCAGAGCTTGGAGAAAATCAAAACTAAAAGACATGATGATTATATAACCCGAGATCAAAAAATGTAGGATAATCATGAATATTAATTAGGAAAAGCATTTTAAAATAGAACCTTTAGGAATTAATGAAGAAAAACAAATTGTTTAATATATTTGTAAAGAAGACTTCCAACATCAAATAACCACAACTAAAGACTAAAACTGGCTCTAAATATAACGGCACTTGTAAAAGTAACAAACAATATCATTTGTGGTCATTAAGGTGCAGCAAGTGAGTGATGTCATTAAGGACCCAGACTTTTTTTCCTTCTTTCTCTGTTCTCATGTGCTAGATTTTTGACCTAATGTCTTATGTCTTGTGGTTGAAATATGGCTACCGCACCTCTAGCATCCTGAAAAATGAGAAGAAATATGAGACATATTCTTTTCATGAATATTCCTCCTGTTATTTTGGATAAAGAGCCTCAGGAAGCAGATTTTTCCTTTATCATTGGTTAAAACTGTCATATGCCTATCCTGGGACTAAAGTTTGGTGAAAGGGAATGGGATTCTCAGAATATGATTATTCCCTGGGTATAATAATGGCACTGGGAGCAAATCTCTTCCCTAGAACCAAGAGTTTTCTATTCACTATCAGTTTACAAATACAGCTTCTATAAGCAGAAAATGAGGGATAGAATTGTTGTTTGCTAATCAATGAGCAGTGTCTGCAACATAGAGTAAATTTGTGTCCTAAGTGATTTTCCAATTAAGATGATTCTTTCAACAACATAAAAAGTATCAGTCATGTTTAAAAGGTGTATTTGAACCCCTGAAAAAAAACAACTATGCATATTTAATTTCAAAGCTAAAACATTAACCAAAATGTGATAATTCAAACAAATCAATGACAGTAGTAATTAGAGATGGTGTGAATTGTTCATTTTCTTTGTGAATTGTTCATACTTATAATTCAATAGATAAAAAAATAAGAAACAAAAATAATAATAACTTTTTATTAGTCATGCTAAAGTAGCAAACCAGTGGCATGGATAATTGAAAATAGTGGGTTATATGCATAATGATGAACTACTTAGGTTATTTGCTTACCAGAGATCATTTTATATTCCCAATACATACCATCACCTATTTGATGAACAATCACTAAACATCTTGATTGAAAAGTCCTATAAATCTAGGTCAGATTATTTTTTTTCAGGGTTAAAATACAATGAGTACACAAATTCACTATGAAGATGGAGTGAATTTTATTAGCAAAATGATCTTTGCTTAGAAATATCAAGGAATTCCGTTTGGAAATGATAAAATTTTAGAGAAGCTTGAAAAAATTGGAACTATAATGCCCACATATTATCATCAGTGCAGAAAGGCACTTTCAGAGTCTTGTATTTAGTGCACCCTTGCTATCATTGCCATTTTATTTTATGTGTCACCTCTTAGGCCTGCAACTATGCCTGACAGTGATGGTGGTGTCATTTGATGTCTCCCTGAGTTTCTTTAGTACACTGTATCTACCCCAGCTTCCTAATCTAGCTAAGGTTGTACTCTACTGTACATTCCATGGGAAGGGGACAGCCTTCTCAGTATTCTTTCTTGATCACTTATTTTGAGAGCATTCGCAAATAAACCTGAAAATCATACACAAATTGCTTTTTATTATATCTTTTTAGTTTAGCTAGAATTTAGAGATAAGCATCTTTGTACACTATTCTTTTTAAAGTAAATCTTATTTATCAACTGCTACTAGATGGAGAAATGTCACAGTAATCCAAGTTATACCCCAACAACTAATCCCAAAGAAGGTGAAGTTGAATGGTTCTATGAAGATCTACAAGATCTTCTAGACCTAACACACACACACACACACACACACACACACACACACACACACAAATGTCCTTTTCATCATAGGGGATTGGAATGCAAAAGTAGGAAATCATGAGATACCGGGAGTACCAGGCAAGTTTGGTCTTGAAGAACAAAGTGAACCAGGGAAAGGCTAGCAGAGTTTTTCAAGAAAATGCACTAGTCATAGCAAACAACCTTTTCCAACAAAACAAGAGACGACTCTACACATGGACATCACCATATGGTCAATACCAAAATCAGACTGATTATATTCTGAGCAGCCAAAGATGGAGAAGCTCTATACAGTCAGCAAAAATAAGGCCCAGAGCTGACTGTGGCTCATATCATGAGCTCCTTATTGGAAAAATCAGGCTCAAATTGAAGAAAATAGGGAAAACCACTAGGCCATTCAGGTATGACCTAAAATCAAATCCCTTAAGATATACAGTTGAGGTAATAAATAGATTCAAGGGATTAGATGTGACAGACAGAGTGCCTGAAGAACTATGGATGGAAGTTCATAACATTGTACAGAAGGTGGAGACCAAAATCACTCCCAAGGAAAAAAGAAATGCAAGAAGGTAAGGCAGTTATCTGAGGAGGCCCTACAAATAGCTAAGAAAAGAGAAGTAAAAGGCAAAGGAGAAAGAGAAAGATATACCCATCTGAATGCAGAGTTCTAGGGAAGAGCAAGGAGAGATAAGAAAGCCTTGTTATGTGAACAATGCAAAGAAATAGAGGAAAAGTATAAAATAAGAAAATACAGAGATCTCTTCAGGAAAATTGGAGATACTAAAGGACTAAAGCTGGATGTAGAAAAGGCAGAGGAACCGGAGATCACATTGCCAACATCCGTTGGATCATAGAGAAAAACAAGAGAATTCCAGAAAAGCATCTACTTCTGCTCCAACGACTACACCAAAGCCTTTGGCTGTGTGGATCATAACAAACTGTGTAAAATTCCTCAAGAGATGGGAATACCAGACCACCTTAACTGTCTCCTGAGAAACATGTATGCAGGTCAAGAAGCAACAGTTAGAAAAAGACATGGAACAATGAACTGGTTCCAAATTGGGAAAGGAGTACATCAAGGCTGTGTATCATCACCCTGCTTATTTAATTTATATGCAAATACATAATGCAAAATCCTGAGCTGGATGAGTCCAAAGATGAATCAAGATTTCCAGGTGAAATATCAACAACTTCAGATATGCAGATGATTTCACATAAATGGCAGAATGCAAAGAGGAACTAAAAAGCCTCTTGATGAAGTTAAAAGAGGAGAGTACAAAAGCTGCCTTAAAATTTAACATTGAAAAAATGAAGATCATGGCATCTGGTCCTACCACTTCAAAGCAAATAGATGGGGGAAAATAGAAACAATGACAGAATTTATTTTCCTGGGCTCCAAAATCACTGTTGATGGTGACTTCAGCCAGGAAATTAAAAGACAATTCCTCCTTGGAAGAAAAGTTATGGCCAACCTAGACAGCATATTAAAAAGCAGGGACATTACTGTGCTGACAAAGGTTTCTAGAGTCAAAGCAATGGTTTTTCCTGTAGTCTTGTATGGATGTAAGAGTTGGACTATAAAGTAGGCTGAGCATCAAAGAATTGATGCTTTTGAACTGTGGTGCTGGAGAAGACTCCTGAGAGTCAAGGAACTCAACCCTGATACTCATCGGAAGGACTGATGTGGAAGCTGAAGCTCTGACATTTTGGCTACCTGATGTG
This sequence comes from Ovis canadensis, assembly GCF_042477335.2. Taxonomy (NCBI): domain Eukaryota; kingdom Metazoa; phylum Chordata; class Mammalia; order Artiodactyla; family Bovidae; genus Ovis; species Ovis canadensis. Next base: position 60,578,229 of record NC_091254.1, read on the forward strand.
ATGGGCTGACTCATTGTTGAAACCCTGAGGCTGGGAAGGATTGAGGGCAAGAGGAGAAGGGGGAACAGAGGATGAGATGGTTGGATAGCATCACTGACTCAATGGACATGAGTTTAAACAAACTCCAGAAGATAGTGAAGGACAGGGAAGGCTGGCATGCTGCAGTTCATGGTGTCACAAAGAGTCAGATATGACTTAGTGACTGAACAACAACTAGACAATGTGGTGGCTCAGAGGTAAAAACAGACCTACCAATGCAGGAGATGCAAGCTGGATTCCTAGGTCAGGGAGGTCCCCTAAAGAAGGAAATAGCAACCCACTCTAGTATTCTTGCCTGAGAAATCCCATGGACTGAGGACCCTGATGGGCCACAGTTCACAGGGCTGCAAAAAAATCAGGCACAACTTAGCAATTAGACAACAATAACAACTGGACAAATACAATCAAGAAATAAATCAGACTTCAGAATGGCCACATTGATGTTACACATTTTATGTATAAGAAAATTAGCTGATTTTTTTTTTCTGTCCTATTCTCTGTCATTTGGATTTTTGTTGCTCTGAGATATAGAGTTGGCCAGGTAGTTGCTGAAGAATACATATTAGCACCTATTTGCTCTACATAGAGATGATTGGCCATAATAACTTGTCACATAAATCTGGATATTCTGAAGATTCAATAGGCATTATTAATAAATATTCTAGGAAAAGAAGCATAAAAAGGGCTTTTCTGGGCAAACCAGGATTATAATCACCCTTGAGATCAAGTAACTGAAGGAACCATTTGTTTTTCTGTGCTCATTACCTAGATCCCTTTTTATTCAGTTTAGATAGCAAACTAGAATGGAAAACAATAAATTCTCATAAATTAACTTCTCAATAAAAATCCATTGAGATCAAACCATACAATTATGTGAAGTGAAAAGGAAATTAAAAGGAGATGGGGATTTTCACAGACTGATACAGAAAAAGGAAAGTGAGGGCAAAACATAAGACTTTAAATAGGATAACTTCAACAGCAGCACAAATGCAAGAAGAAAGGCCTCTTAAAATGTCCCTTGGTACCAATGTTCTTATTTGCCAGAGGGCAGTTTGCCTTGGCTAAAGGCTTTCTGTTTTCAGTAAATCTTCTACGATTTATGCAAGGATTTAAAGAAAGAAAATTTCTTTGAACTGATCAAGAAATATATAAGTCCAAACATAAAGTTTTCTTTTATCCTTGATTTATCAAGAAGAGTAAAGTAGTATTCTAATTGGTGAATACCACTTAATGAAATATAATACTGACTATAAGAATTAAGGAAATAATTATTGATAGATCATGTTAATAATAGACTGATTTCAAAAGTATGTTATGATTATCCATTTCAAAGGATACTGAGAGCTAAAGTCCACTAAAAATATTTCCTAAGAGTAATGTAAGATTGACCTGCAAATGCATAACTCATTGCCTAAGTGTGAATATCCATCAGCGCTCTCTCATTTTAGGATGTTTGTATCAAGGCTTCCTTCATGGCTCAGTAGGTAAAGAATCCACCTGTAATGCAGAAGATGAGGGTTTGATTCCTGGGTTGGGAAGATCCCCTGGAGGAGGGGGGTCTTCTATTATTCTTGCTGGAGAATCTCATGGACAGAGGAGGCTGGAAGGCTACAGTCCATAGGATTACAAAGAATCGGACATGACTGAAGCAACTGAGCACACACAACATTCATCATACCCAACCTGCCTGAGCCTACAGCTCTTTCCCTGAATACTTCAGAGGGGAGACAAACACCACATTCCCTAGCCAGTGTTTTGTTTTGTTTTGTTTTTGTTTTTTTTTCTTCCTCCAAAGTGTTGGGATACCCAGTTTATAAGTTAATCAGTGATTGGATTTGTTTGTCCAGTACTATACTGGATTATGAAAGAGGAGAGTGAAAAAGTTGGCTTAAAACTCAACATTCAGAAAATGAAGATCATGGCATCTGGTCCCATCACTTCATGGGAAATAGATGGGGAAACAGTGAAAACAGTGTCAGACTTTATTTTGGGGAGCTCCAAAATAACTGCAGATGGTGATTGCAGCCATGAAATTAAAAGATGCTTACTTCTTGGAAAGAAAGTTATGACCAACCTAGATAGCATATTGAAAAGTAGAGATATTACTTTGCCAACAAAGGTCCGTCTAGTTAAGGCTATGGTTTTTCCAGTGGTAATGTATGGATGTGAGAATTGGACTGTGAAGAAAGCTGAGCACCGAAGATTGATGCTTTTGAACTGTGGTGTTGGAGAAGACTCTTAAGAGTCCCTTGGACTGCAAGGACATCCAACCAGTCCATCCTAAATGAGATCAGTCTTGGGTGTTCATTGGAAGGACTGATGTTGAAGCTGAAATGCCAATACTTTAGCCACCTCATGCAAAGAGTTGACTCATTGGAAAAGACTCTGATGCTGGGAGGGATTGCGAACAGGAGGAGGAGGAGACAACAGAGGATGAGATGGCTGGATGGCATCACCGACTGAATGGACATGAGTTTCAGTGAACTCCGGGAGTTGGTGGTGGACAGGGAGGCCTGGCGTGCTGTGATTCATGGGGTCGAAAAGAGTCGGACACGACTGAGCGACTGAACTGAACTGAACTGAACTGATACTGAATTCAGTAAAGAAATACAGTGAAAGATGCAACATTCTGTTTTCAAAGATCTTTTTCTCCAACTTAGGATACAAAAGTAGAATAAGTAAAATAACTGGAGCTTAGGTAAGATCTTAACTCTGTAGGATCCAACTCTCTTGGGTCCGTAAGATCCAACTCTTTAGGATCTCAGCTCAGTTGATCCGAGAAAAGTTTCATACAAAATGTTGGCTGAAGTCTAGAAACGCAGGCAGCCCAAAGAAATAAACAGAAAAAGAAGGTGATTTCCGATAACTCTGCACCACATCAGGAGAAAATAAGGCAGGAAAAAATCTAGAATCCCCTTTGACTAGAGTTAAGGATGCAGATTGCTGGGTAAGTCACTCAGTCATGCCTGACTCTTTGCAATACCATGGACTATAACCCATCAGTTTCCTCTATCCATGGAATTCTCCAGGCAAGAATACTGGAGTGGGTTGCCATGCTCTCCTCCAGAGGATCACCCTGACCTGGGATCAAACTTACTTCTCCTTCTCCAGGGATCTTCCCAACCCAGGGATCAAACCTGGTCTCCTCCATTGGAGGCATTCTTTGCCATTTGAGCTGGGATTTAGATTGCTAAAGGATGATTTAAAAAGAAAAGTGTAATCAACAGGTGTAGTGGTTAATTCCTGCAAAACTTGACTGGACCCTGCCATGTCCAGATTAAATATTATTTTCAGGTATGTCTGTGAGGGTACTTCATCATACTAGCATCTGAATCAATGGACTGATTGAAAAAGATTGCCCTCCCTAATGTGTGTAGTCATCATTTAATCCACAGAGGACCTGATTAGTACAAAAAGGCAGAAGAATTCCTCTCCCTGCCTGGCTACTTGAACTGAAATCCTTAAACTGGAATCAGAGCTCCTGGATCTCAGGCCTATAGACTGGATTGGAATTTATACCACTGACTTTCTGGGGTCTTGCATTTGCAGATGGCAGACTGTGGGACTTCTCAGCTTCTGTAATCATATAAGCTGGTTTATTGAATACATATACTATTGTTGTTTGTCCCCCGCCCCTCTGGTGCTGCTGCTGCTGCTAAGTCACTTCAGTTGTGTCCAACTCTGTGAGACTGCATAGACGGCAGCCCACCAGGCTCCCCCGTCCCTGGGGTTCTCCAGGCAAGAACACTGGAGTTGGTTGCCATTTCCTTCTCTAAGGCAGGAAAGTAAAAAGTGAGAGTGAAGTTGCTCAGTCATATCCGACTCTGTGAGACCCCATGGACTGCAGCCTACCAGGTTCCTCTGTCCATGGGATTTTCCAGGAAAGAGTACTAGAGTGGGTTGCCATTGCCTTCTCCACCCTCTCTGGTGATCATGACTTAACTTGGATTTTGAAATGGAAAATAGTTGTCAAAGAAAAAATAAGAAGAAGTTTTATGAATTGATTCTAAGATTTCTGGAATTGGCTCTTTAGCTGATTAGACTTATATATGCTTATGAGCCATTTTCAGTCATAAAAATAGACCTAATAGTCCATAGCATGAACTGTTAATAGAGAAACACACATTATGTGTACTGAATACTTCTACCCAATGACTTATTAGAGGCCTAGAGCTGAGTGACTGTAAATAATTCTTTATTATTATTTTTTTTTTTTGCAACTAAATGAACATAACGAAGCTAGCTATTTCCTCTTACTGTCCCTGGACAAAGTGGTGAAAGAAAAGGAAGTGTTCAGGAATTTGCATTCTCAGCTCAGGCACCATAAAAATAGCTTGAAGGTTTCTATGTATACTCTGAAGGAGACTTTTATGTACAGTAGCTGCAGTACTAAATTTGCTGAAAATCAAATGTAGAACCTCAGCCTGTGACTGGCTAAAGTACAACCTGACTTGAACTTCCAGCATTGTCAGGTGCCCACTGTTAAAATGAAGGCATTGTTTGGGAAAGAATGTGATCCGATAAGTTTGAATGGGATGAATGGGAAGATCCTAAGGGGTCTCTAAATTGAGCCCCTGTATTCTGATAAGTCCTTTTTGTTGAGTGGCAGAGACCTCCACAATCTCAGCAGAAGTGGCCTTCCCATATTTGACGGCTGCAACATTCCCTACCCCCAGAAGTATCTGTCTGTCTTCTGATGTTTGAGGGGATTAACCCTGCATTGCCTGAGGAAACTGTAGCCACTTCCTCTGAGACATGGCCATGCAATAAGTCAGTGCTCAGTCTTTTCAGGACCTACTCCCACTACTCCTCCTTGTTTCCAGATCTATAATTAGACTTAAGTCCCAACAGGCCTCTAAAGTTGAGGTACAAATTTTGACCCAAGCGGAGGTATGCTACACTGAAAGAACTCATTGAGTTTTCTAATTTATACAAGCAATCATTCAAGGACATGTGTAGGAATGGATACTAATGGTGTGAGATAATAGCAGAAGAAACATAACTTTGGATCAGGCTCACAAATATGGACTCACTTATCAGTGTGCTGTGTGTGCTAAGTCAATTCAGTTGTGTCTGACTCTTTGAAACGCCATGGACTGTAGCCTCCCAAGCTCCTCTGTCCATGGGATTCTCTAGGCAAGAATACTGTAGTAGGTTGCCATACCCTTCCCTGGGGGATCTTCCTGACCCAGAGATCAAACCCGTGTCTCTTATATTTCCCGCACTGGCAGGCAGGTTCTTTACCACTAACCACCACCACCACTCATTAGAGATTCTACATTTAATGTTGCAGCTCAGGAATTAGAAAAGACTCTCAGAGTTTGCTTGGTTGACTAAAACATGAAGCAAAAGATAGCTGACAGTGAGTGAATTCGAAATGCAAAACTGCCTCCATTTAATGTAGAGAAAGGAAATGAAAGGATTAGGAAAATTGGAATGATAATGTGGGTTTTCCACTTAAGACATACTCACCCACCCTGAGAAGGTCCAGAAGGCACACCTCTCACCAATACTGTGAGAAATAAATTTGTGAGGGGAACCCCAGCATCCTCGAAGTGTTCTGTGATCTCTCTTATTTGCAGCCCAGTCTTCACAAGGGAAGCTGCAGTCCCTGCATTGAGAAAACTAAATGCAATGGGAATAATTGGATCCAGAGATAGCAGGGTCCATGTGACAACACTCAACTGCCAAAGACAACATGGGTGAGGGTAATATAAGAGACAGTAGAGTCAAAGCAGCAATCGGAAGGGTCTAATTGCTCAGACTAAGGTTGATCATGGTGTTCCTAAAAGTGAAGCAGATTGGAAGTTGCTAAATTCTTGCTTGATGTGTATAAGCAGAAAGTTTTAAGTCAAATGAACAAAAATCTTACCTGAGTGAAAAAAATGACCTCAGTCAATTTCCAGACTTGAGCCAGTTTACATACTCAGAATCCCTGAATGAAGGGGAGGCTGAGTTCCCTTAGGAATGACCCTACTACACTATCAAGATTTCATACTGCTAAACTTTCTCCTGGGCTTTCTAGGTAGCTCTAGTTGTAAAGAACATGCCTGCCAATGCAGGAAACATAAGAGATGTGGGTTCAATCCCTGGGTCAGTAATATCCCCTGGAGGAGGGCTTGGCAATCCACTCCAGTATTCTTACCTGAAGAATCCCATGGACAGAGGAACTTGGTGAGCTACAATCCATAGGGTCGTAAAGAGTCAGACGTGACTGAAGCAACTTTGTGAGTTCAATCTTTCTCCCATCTTTTCTTAAAGCAGCATATGGTTTAAAGAGATGTGTATGGTGACCAAGCTGACAAAGTGTAGACTTGTGATGGTTAATTTTATCTATTAACTCAACTAGGCCCCTGCTGTGCCCAGATTAAACACTATTTCTGAGTATATCTGTGAGGGTGTTTCCAGATGAGGTTAGCATTTGGATCAGCGGGCTGAGTAAAGCAGACAGCCCTCTCCAATGTGGGCTGGCATTATCCAAACCATTGAGGGCGTGAACAGAACAAAACCACAGAGGTAGGAAGAATGTTGGTGGAAGAATGTTTTCTCCCTGCCTGATTGAGCAGTCATTCTTCTCTTACCGTTCAACCGGGACTTATATCATGGGCCCTTCTGGTTCTCAGGCCTTCAGACTTTGACTGGAATTTACACCATTTGCTTTCCTGGATTTCCTGCTTGCAGATGTCAGATAACAAGACTTCTCAGTTTTCATAATCAAGTGAGTCAATTCCTCATTAAAAAAAAATCCCTTTCTAGATACATCCTATTGATTCTGTTCCTCTAGAGAACCCAAACAATGAAAAACACAAAGTCAAGAAAAAAATAAAGGCTTATGGCACAATAAGTAGTCTATGTCTTGTTAAAAAACTATTTCTTGTTAAAATATTCTCAAGTATACTTAGAAATATGAGAGATAATTCAAATACATTTTATAGCAGAATATTAAATATTATAAATTCTATAAATTCTAAACAAATGTTAACAGGATATATTTCTTTCTAGGATAAATCTCTACTAATTATTTTCAATTTTTAATTTTTAAATGAAATTTTAATTTTTATCAATAACATGTAATTCTTTTAAAGATATATGTATGCATATATATTCCAGTCCTGACTCCATTCATCTCCATACTTGTTCTACATAAAGAAACATAAACTGCATAAACATAAACTGCATTTGAACTAATTAGTATTGTTAGTTTTACTCTTTGGATATATATTTCAAAATAGTATACTTATGAAACTTTCTTTTAAAAGTTTATATGTATCTATTTAACTTCTAGTAAGGAAAACAAGAATTTAGCTCCTTACATCAAATTCCAAGAAGATCTCATTATTCCATTTATGCAATATATTTATAATACTGCTTTTCTAAAATTAATACTCATTTATTGAGCTATAGAGATACTACCTATTATTATACCATATGGTATAATATCACTATATATGTTTTCTTGTACTTTTTATATTTTTCCTAGAATTCATAATTCTCTCACTTATTGGATAATCTATTTTCTACATCATATCATTGACATATCCTTAAACACTTCAGTGATAATGCAAACTGTTCTTACATGTGATCAAATATATCTGATATTTTGACAGCTCTCTTATTTTTAAAAGTATTATTATTTTTGAAGACATCTCTATGAGATGATGGAGAAGGAAATGGCAACCCACTCCAATACTCTTGCCTGGAAAATCCCATGGACAGAGGAACCTGGTAGGCTACAGTCCATGGGGTCACAGAGAGTCGGACATGACTGAGCAACTTCAATTCACTCACTTCACTCACTTCATGCTTTATCACTGGAGAAGGAAATGGCAACCCACTCCAGTATTCTTGCCTGGAGAATCCCATGGACAGAGGAGCCTGGTGGGCCATGGTCCATGGGGTCACAGACAGTCGGACATGACTGGAGTGACTAAGCAAGCACTACTAGATGATAGACTTTACCTTATTTGATCAGAATTCCGAGGCCTACTGCTAATTTATCATGCTAGGACTCCCTTTTAACATCATCTAGGAATTCCTTTTACCATCTATTATAGATTCTGTACTGAGAGTTCATGGATTTCTCTTTTTACATCAAAGTTGTTGAATTATGATTTATATACAATAAGATGTACCATTTAAAATATATAGTTAGATGAGTTTTGGCAAACATGTGTATCCATGTCCTATTCCTTTTATTTAGTCATGGTTCTCTGATTATGTAAGAAAACACCCTAAAATTAAAATAGTAAAAAATTAGTTTTTCCTCACATTTTCAACAAATGACAAATGCATAACTTGCCTTATGTGCATTTCTGTTTAAAGACACCATATTTTATATGTTACTGATTTGTTAACATTGAACTCACAGAGAAGAACACAATTCCTCCAGACTAAGGAAAGCTTGTCTAACATCTGTGTTTTGTCTGTGAGATACATCACAGCCCTTTTGCTCTTGAGAATACTGGACTGCACTTCAGCAATAAGCTTGAGAGCCATTTTAAACAGCAAAATCACCAACAGGAAGCACAAAACTGAGAAATACATAGCACTAATAGACCATAAATAGGACAGTTGTTTACACAGTGATAGACGAGAAGGCAGGCAGTGTCACCTTGCTCAATGTAATTGGGAATATGCACACTACACAACTCAAATTTTTCACCACTCATTTGTTTATGTGGATGATGAGAAAGCATGGGGAATATTGATTTTGGAGTTTATAAATAAATTTTATTGGCTGGGAAAACTTCAGTTCAGTTCAGTTCAATCACTCAGTCATGTTCGACTCTTTGCAACACCATGAATCGCAGCACACCAGGACTCCCTGTCCATCACCATCTCCCAGAGTTCACTCAGACTCACGTCCATCGAGTCAGTGATGCCATCCAGCCATCTCATCCTCGGTCATCCCCTTCTCCTCCTGCATTTGAACTAATTAGTATCAGAGTCTTTTCCAATGAGTCAACTCTTCACATGAGGTGGCCAAAGTACTGGAGCTTCAGCTTTAGCATCATTCCTTCCAAAGAAATTCCAGGGTTGATCTCCTTCAGAATGGACTGGTTGGATCTCCTTGGAAAACTTACAAGTATGGAATTTATGAATAATAAGGAACATATGTGTCTATACTAATGTGTACATATTACATTCTTTAAAAGATTCATGTTCTTTGCCTTGATGTTTGTGTCATTATTTTCAATTAATTTGCTGGTCACTCTTTGGGTTCAATTTATAAAAATAACATTGTCTTTTTATTTTGTAAAATTGTCTTGGTAATATCTTCTTTTGCATTTTTATCATTATCATTCTTAAATTCCTATTAGTACCATTTAGCTCTCTCATATTGATATTCTACTGTATTTCCATTTCTTTCAGAATTTCCTTTTTTTATGTTCAGGACACGTTTTATTTATGTTTTTAAAATATAAATTTATTTATTTTAATTGGAGTTTAATTACTTTACAATATTGTATTGGTTTTGCCCTGTATGTGAGACAGCAAAAGAGACACAGATGTACAGAATGTCCATTTCTTAATCCATTTGTCCTGATTTCCTTTAAAATTCTCAACTTCATCTCCTACAATGCCAGTGGAACATTTTATGAATAGAATTACTGTATTTTCATTTCTTTTAGCTTTTATATGCTCCAAAGTTTTGTATTTAATAGTATCTTATTCTTTTCTGTGGATGAGTATTATACTTCATCTCTGTAAAGATGCAATTTCTCTGAGTCTTTCTTTTTTTGTACTTCATGGAAATTGACTTTTGCATTATTTGTTTTGCTATTTTTCATAATAGAAGTTTCCTTTAACTTATTAACAGGATGACCAATGATGGGCTTTTATTTCATATGTAAAAAGTGAGTCATCAAACTATGTGAATAGTATGTGTAGATTAGTCAACCTCAAAATAGGATAACTGTGTGGGGATTTCACCATTTCCCTGAGGGACCTTCAAATATCTGTCTTCAGAAATGTTTCCTCTTAAACTAGAAAGTTTCCCACAGAAAAGCAAGCATTTTGGTGTATTTCTTGAGTTTGGTAAGCCTGAATGCCAGCACTGTGGAAACTCAGTAGGGGAAAAAAATTAGATCATGCTATTTTAGGTAAGGAGATCATTACTTAATTCTCTTGCTCTCATCTCTACTTGATGTTCATAAACCCTGCGTGTGCTTAGTCAGTTGTTTCCAACTCTTTGCAACCCCATGGACTTCAACCCACCAGGCTCCTCTGTCCATGGGGATTCTCCAGGCAAGAATACTGGAGTGGGTTGCCATGCCCTCTTCCAGGGGATCTTTCCAACCCACGGATCAAACCCAGGTCTCCCACATTTCAGGTGGATTCTTTCCCTACTGAACTACAAGAGAAGCCCAAGAATACTGGAGTGGGTAGCCTAACCCTTCTCCAGGGGATTCCCCACCCAGGAATTGAACCAGGATCTCCTGCATAGCAGGTAGATTCTTTGCCAACTGGGGCGTCAGGGAAGCCCCTTATAAATTCTGTCTAATTCAACATCTTAGGCATAAATTCAATTTTGTATAGGGGCAAAAAGGGGGGTAGTTATTGACTTACACAAGAGCAGATAAAGTATATAGATATTTAATGTACTCTTTTATAGACTGTTACCTATTTATTCTGTCTTTGGCCCTGGAACTAAAGAACAACTAGTTAAAAATTAAGATCAGTCATCATCAGACCCAAGCCAAATACAGATTCTAGAATTCTGGAATTGACTGCTCCCAGTATCAGATGGTAAAGAATCTGCCTGCAATGCAGGAGACCTAGATTCTATCCCTGGGTAGGGAAGATCCCCTGGAAAAGGAAATGGCAACCCACTCCAATATTCTTGGCTGGAGAATCCCACAAGCAGAGGTGCCTGGCGGGCTACAGTCCATGGGGTCACAAAGAGTCAGACATGACTGAGTGGCGAACACACACAGGCTCTCCTGCCAGTCCTTTCCTCTCAGACTCCAACTGCATAAGTCCAAGATTCCTTTCCTTGAAGATTCAACCCCTGTTTCTACAAGATTGGATATTTGAAAGAATTTTCTTAACTAATGCTTGAAAATTCATCTCCTTTCTTATCTTTGAGCTAACAAAAAAACTTGAATAAGGCCACAGAAAAAAGACTCTGAGTTCTTGGCTAGGAGTTTCGCTCCTTGTTTGGGTGTGATGAACCATTGAAACACCACCAACTCCCAAAACCTTTTCTTTTAAAACAGAGTTTTCTCTTTTAATAAAACATTCATTCTGAACAAGAAGTTCCTCAGAGTTCCTGAGACAAGCTGTAGTTCTCCAACTATTATCCATTTTGATTCTGAATGGTTGCTTATAATGAAAGTACCTGGGTTCCAGCTTCTTCTGATCAACTAAATCAGATACTGCTTGCTCATCTATTTTTCATATTGCAGACTTCCTTAGTATTCCTTTCAACTACCATCCCTCTAACACCATCTATGTTTTTGTGGGTTTTGACTGATTTTTTTTTTAATTTAGCATACACTTAAAGAGGTTTAGAAAGGAGCAGTGCTGACTTCTGCTTTTTGTCAAGATGGGTTAACAGAGACCTGATCTTCTTTCTCACCTGAAACAACAGCAACAAAAATGATAAGATATGTGGCTATGGTTTTTGAGACACTGGACATAAAGGGCAGTGGAGCAAAAGAGATGGCTAAAAAAAAAAAAAAGGCAAGTGGTTCTTAAGATTGCCCCAGGTCACTTCCTTGAGAGAGTTTTCAAGCTGTGGCATATGGAGAAAAGAAAAATATAAGTTTAACCAGCAAACTCTGAAATGAAGAATCCCAGGAGCACAATGTTGCTGGTCTAAAGAGAGGAGAGAGCTATAGAACTCTGGATACTGGGGAGGAGTTTTTTCAGTATTCACCTGAGTACATATACATGTGAAGCAATTACTTAAGGTTAGGAAAAGAATCACTTGAAAAGATAAAAGGAAACAGTGTTTTGCACTCATACAAGGCTAGGAAGAGAGCCTGTTCTCACCAGTAATACTAGAAAATCTCATAATTCATAGGATATTTGATGGAGCACACAAATTGTTTGGTCAGTGGTAATAATTGATCCTAGACTGAGGTCCAGCTAATAAATCTCAAAAGCAAGACCTGAAAGTATCCAACTGTTTCCAAGCAACTTAACTGCCTCCTAGAGAAAAATTAATAATTTCATAATATCAAAATATGGAGAATGTGACAATCTAAAAATGTCAGGCATGAAAAGAAATCAGAAAATATGACTTAAAATAAGGGGAAGAATCAACCCATCAAAACTGAACCTGAACTCACATAGGTATTAGAATTAGCAGATATCTACTGTATATTCCATAAGTATAAAGAGTTAAGTTCAGACACTTTATATAAATATATTTTAAAGAGTAGCAGAGAGACAGAAACACAAATTACACTTCTCGAATTAAAAACTAAAATATGTGAGATGAAAATTACATTAGATGGAATTATTGCCTGGTTATATATTATAGAAGATTAGTAAATTTGAAGACAAGGCAAAATAAAGTTGATAATAATTTCCAAAATGAAACAGAGGGAATTAAAAAAATATAGAACTAGAGAAACAGTAATTTAAACAGCTTCCAAAGTTCTGAAACATATATAACAATAATGCCCAAAAGAGAATAGAGAGGAATAGATAAAAATAGAAGAAATAGTGACCCCAGAGTTTTCTAATTTGATGTAAACTATAAATCCACAGAGCCCAAAACACAAAAAAATAGAGAAAATTTTGCCTGAAAAGAATAAAGATAACTTGCACATCATAATCCAATTGGTCAAAATCAGTTATAAAGAAACATCCTAAAAGCCAGTGGGAAAGAGAATACATTATAGTCAGAGAAACAAAGATGAAGATGTCAGCAGATTTTTTTTGAAATATTAATAAAACAAGTATAAAGACAGCATAGTTAAAGTATCAAAAGAAAAGAAGGGGCAAAAAAAAAAAAACCCATAGCTAATCTAGAATTCTATACCCAGGGAAAATTTTATTCTAAGATGAAAGCATACAAAAGTTAAAAGAACATTGTCACCAGGAGATCTGCAGAGCTGCAAATATTAAAGAAATTCCTTCTTTCAGAAGTAATACGACACCAAATGGACATCTGAATCTTTGTGAAGAGATAAACATGAGATATTATAACTACTTAGTTTATTTTATATCAATTACATCTCAAATAAGCTTTTTAAAAAATTTACAATAAGATGTTATTATATTTGTTACCTTGGTCTGTACCAAGATCTCTCTTGGTGGCCCATGCATTTCTTAACCAAGATGGATTCCAGCATAAGGGTTTCTAGGAGATTGGCAGGGCATTTGGTTGGGGTCTCCTTTTCCCTCTTGGCCTCTCCCAAATTCATTTAGCTGGTGGTAATTTGTCAGTTCTGTTTTCTTTATCAGAAATTTCTGTTATGAGATAACTCATGCAAGTGATTATTACTATCTGGCCAAGGTGGGAGGTTGTTGTTGGTGGTGGTCTGAGTTTGTTCTAGGTCTCCCTAGAACATATTTCACAATGGCCAACATTAAAAATAAAATAAAATCATATCAAGTACTAGAAAGGACATAGAATAGCTGGAACTCTTCTATACTGCAGGTTGAAGTGCTCACTGATACAGCCACTTTGGAAAACAGCTGGGCAGTTACTTATGAAGTTGATTTCACACTTACTAAATGTCCTAGTAACTATACTTTTAAATATTTACCTAAAGAAAATGTAAACTTATATTAATCCCCAAACCTGTACACACATGTTTTAACAACTTTATTCATGATAATCAACAACTAGAAACAACTCAATGCCCTTGAACCAGTGAGTAGATAAACTGGAATATTATTGAGCAAAAACAAATGAAAATTATTACTGATATAGCAAACAACATGAATAAATCACAAACACATTATGCAAAGGGGAAGTGACCAGACAGAGAAGGCTATATATTATATGATTCCACTATGAGGTATTTTAGAAGAGGTTATGTTATAAAAATAGAATAAAGATCAATGGTTGGAGGGAGAAACTAACTTAAAATTTCAGCATAATGTCATTTTATGGAGTGATAGAACTCTTCTATGTCTGGATTATGGTGATGGTTACATATATCTATCCACTTTCAAAACTCACAGAAGTTTGAATTATACCATCAGTTCAGTTCGGTCGCTCAGTTGTGTCTGACTCTTTGCGACCCCACGAATTGCAGCACCCCAGGCCTCCCTGTCCATCACCAACTCTCGGAGTTCACTCAGACTCACATCCATCCAGTCAGTGATGCCATTCAACCATCTCATCCTCTGTCGTCTCCTTCTTCTCCTGCCCCTAATCCCTCCCAGCATCAGAGTCTTTTCCAGTGAGTCAACTCTTCACATGAGGTGGCCAAAGTACTGGAGTTTCAGCTTTAGTATCATTCCTTCTAAAGAAATCCCAGGGCTGATCTCCTTCAGAATGGACTGGTTGGATCTCCTTGCAGTCCAAAGGACTCTCAAGAGTCTTCTCCAACACCACAGTTCAAAACCATCAATTCTCCAGTGCTCAGCCTTCTTCACAGTCCAACTCTCACATCCATACGTGACTACTGGAAAAACCATAGCCTTGACTAGACCATGTGTATACTTTAAGTGGGAATCAAAAAATAATTAATAATAAGTTGAGCCAGAAATAAATAAATTATCTTGTCAGACAACTGACCTAACGTAACACAGGGAAAAATATTTAGATCACATTAATATATGTGCTCAAATGGTCAAGTGGAAAGGTGATTAGATCACATTATCAATGTATACAATCACTTGCTAGGGGCCATGTACAAAATACAATTGAATGAAGTAGAAATGAGGCAGCAAGACAGACTAAGGTACAGTTGTAAAAAACAGTGTGAAATGTTAAAAACCTTAATATGGTCAACAATCCTTTCAACAGGAAAGTTCCAGGAAAAAACTAAGCAACAGCTTTTCAAAAAATGACCTACCTTGTAAGGAATAAATGATAAATATAATGTATAAAATATTTAATTCAGTTCAGAGTTTGTACCATCATCCATACATGCAAAATACAGAAGAAAGGCATAGGTGAAAACTGAAAAACATCAATTGATGAATCTAAGATATAATCTTCTATGAGATATACGTCACAGAAGAGTGATATGTTTTTCTCCAATGTATCTGCAATCTATAGCATATTTTCATATCCTAAGAATTCACTAGACAAGTGAGCATAAAATATGAAGAACTCTTCATATAGTGATGCAAGGAAGTGGACCCTTAAATCCAATTTGTTGTCAAGGTTTGTATAATGTACTTTATGGGAAGCATTTGGGGGAAATTTGGCTAGACTCAGAAGAATGAACAAAGAAGTGAGAAAAAGTTGTTTAATTCTTCTTTTTAACTTGTGCATTAATGTGGTGAAAAATTAATTAAGAGTTATTGTTTTGGTCAGCATAAAATCAGTGTCAAAATGGTTATTAAATATCCATCAAAATATGAAATCTTTATTTATTTCAATGCCCCTTACAATTTTATATATATATATATATATATATATATTTCTTTAAGACAAAGGGCCTATATTAACCACATAGTGGTAAAAGGGCATGATATTTATGTGTTTTGAAAAATCTTTCTGAAAAAGATGGAGTTTTAAAATCATTTCCTCACTTTACTTTCATCTTAGTTTTCACAAAATATTTCCATGAAAATTTGCCATAATCTGAAAGGCAAACAGTTTCACCAAATGATTTTTATTTACTTTTATTTGCTTTTATGTTACATTCAATTTTTAAGATAATTGTTTCAGAATATGACTATTGCATTTTTAAATCTTCTCACCTGTAGTGTTTTATGATCATTGCATAGTGGCTCATTTTCCTCTTCATGATGCAAAAAACCATTATATCAAATGTTCAAAAACAATGTCGATAGAAAGAATATCATTTTCCTTTTTCTCTCTTTTCTATTTATTGTATTTATAATATATGAGAAGATGGATGTTAACTGAACCTATTATTGTAATCATTTCACAATATATGTAAATTGGACCAGCATGTTATACTGGTTCAGTTCACAGTAGCTCAGTCGTGTCCAACTCTTTGTGACCCCATGTACAGCAGCACACCAGATTTCCCTATCCATCACTAACTCCCAGAGTATGCTCAAACTTATGTCTATTGAGGTGGTGATGCCATCCAACCGTCTCATTTTCTGTCACCCCCTTCTCCTGCCTTCAATCTTTCCCAGTATCACGTTCTTTTCCAATGAGTCAATTCTTGGCATCAGATGGCCAAAGTATTGCAGCTTCAGCTTTAGGATCAGTCCTTCCAATGAATATTCAGGACTGATTTCCTTTAGGATTGACTGGTTTGATCTCCTTGCAGTCCAAGGGACTCTCAGGAGTCTTCTCCAACACCACAGTTTCAAAGTATCAGTTCTTCAGCACCCAGCTTTTTTTTATGGTCCAACTCTCACATCCATACATGACTATGGGAAAAACATAAAACAATGCATTTCAATTACCTCTCAACAAAACTTTGTGAAAAAGAGCAGTGTTGGACATGTTATCCATAGTGTGCCTGACAATTTCCGCCCCGCCCCCCCCCACTGGAACAGAGAATTCAGAAAACCTGGTCATCAGCAAATTTCAAATATGTGAATGATTACCTAAGTTATAGCACAGAAATAATGCAACAAATTCAGAGTAGAAAGATGAACTCCCTTACTACTTATAAAGTGAGTACAGAGAGGAAGTAGATACAACATTATGTTAATCCAGAGACTTGCAATAATGTCACTTTCATTGTTGTAAAGAAGTCCCCTTGGAACACAGTAGATAATTTTAGAAAAAAAAATGTGCAAAATATACTTCTCAATGTTTAATCAGATCAAAGTATGCATATATATTGGAGAAGGAAATGACAACCCACTCCAGTATTTTTGCCTAGAGAATTCCATAGACAGAGGAGCATGGACTTTATGGACCCTACCCATAGATGGAGAAGGTGATGGCACCCCACTCCAGTACTCTTGCCTGGAAAATCCCATAGACGGAGGAGCCTGGTGGGCTGCAGTCCATGGGGTCGCGAAGAGTCAGACATGACTGAACGACTTCACTTTCACTTTTCACTTTCGTGCATTGGAGAAGGAAATGGCAACCCACTCCAGTGTTCTTGCCTGGAGAATCCCAGGGACGGGGGAGACTTTTGGGCTGCCGTCTGTGGGGTCACACAGAGTCGGACACGGCTGAGGCGACTTAGCAGCAGCAGCACAGTCCATAGAGTCACAAAAAGTATGACAAAAACTCAGACACGACTGAGCCAGTATCCACACCACACGCATATATATGAATTATACATATAATTTGAAAATAGTGCCCTTTGCTTTACAAATGGGAAAACTGAATCCAATACAATGGACTATTTTGCTCAAGAACAGACAGCTTGTCTGTGGAAAATTTTAGAGTTCAAATCCAGTTCCACAGTATCATATTATCTCCTTAATCAGGTACTTTATATTGACATATCTTATGTAGTGATTAAGAGAATGAACTTTGAAACAAGACTGCCTGCTTTTGAAGTCCAGTTTGATTATTTATGAGATCTGGAAACCTTTGCCTCACTGGCTGTCAGTACTCTTATCTAAAAAATGGAGAAAATATTCATTCCTCCTTTATAGGATTGTTAATAGGGCCAAATGAGTTAATACCTGTAAGCACTTAGAAGAGAAACTGGCATAAAATAAGTGTTGGCTACATTTCAATTATTTGTTTTATGAGCAGTAATTTCAGCAAATAATTATTAGACAGATACATATTCTGACATTTGTTGTTTGAAGCTGAGTCACAATTCAAACTTCATCCAAGACACATCACCATGTAGACTGTATGAAAGTGCTTTTACTCCCTACAATAGTAAGATACATAGATATATGGAAAAAGTTGTTTTAACACTGTAAAAAAACCTGACTTTTTAGTCTCAACGTGCTTTTCGATCTAATAGAGGAAATGATACTGATTGTATAAAGCAAAGTGTTGGCTATTTGATTTACAACTTCCTTGTTAGATTGGTGTTCATTATTTTGGCCATTCTTTAAAGCACTTACAAACTACATTTCTCTTTTGCTTCTTTTTGTTGTTGTTTCCAGGACAGTAAGTGAGCCAAATTAAAGTTTCTAATGGCAACATTTGCTCCTTTATCACACAACCAGGATCTTAAGACTTGCAGGAAAAGCTTTTTAAGTTGATAATAGAGGAGAGAAGAGGAATCCTAAGAGTTAGAATGAGAGCATTCTGCCTTCATTTCATACAGTGACTCTAAAGGAAGAATGGAATCACAGGAATTCCCCCTTTAACTTGAGGTCAAATAGTTATGCCAATCACATTCATTGTGTTCTGCAAAGCTAGGTTTTGTCTGTATTCACAAGTATAGATTTCCCTTATGCTAATCAGCTCATAGGCTCTAGCTGTCTGGTATTCTT
Source organism: Ovis canadensis (assembly GCF_042477335.2). NCBI lineage: Eukaryota > Metazoa > Chordata > Mammalia > Artiodactyla > Bovidae > Ovis > Ovis canadensis. The sequence goes on from NC_091254.1 coordinate 60,596,748, forward strand.
ATAATAGTTTCCTTGTGATCAGTAGCATCTGTGTTACAGAGAACTGAAATCAATGTTGTATAAGCCAAATATCAGAAAACTTATATTTATTATATGAATTTAATCTCTTTCATGCAATTTATTATATTATCATTGTTATTATTCATGTGGTAGTTGTTGTTTTCTATCCTTTAATTATGTAACTATTGGAAGATGTTTCAGGTAAGAAGCAATAATGTGATAATCAAGCTGTCACAAAGTTAGTTTATCCTGGTGGATGGACATTGTAGTATTGTATCATTTTCTTTTTTATGCTATGTGTTATTTTTAAAATGTTCAAAATTCAGTGGAACTAATTAGTTGGAACACACAGTCCTGAAAAATGAGTAAAACCTGTGTGTAGTTGAGTGTGTAAGAAAGTGTATATTGCTAGGAAAATTGATTCTCAAAGCTGTAAGTGATCTTGTTGAAAAAAACCTGCAAGAATACATAAATTTAGAAACTTCATGTAACCAAATCATTCTACAAAGAAAACTGAAAAGCAGTAAACTTTGTGCTTTCTTTCCTTGAAGAGAAAGTAATATCGACAATAGAAATCATGCTATCATTCTGATAGCAAGTGGTTAGCAGCAGAATTAAATAATTACTAATAGATTTTTCTAGAGATTCTTTTCTATAACTAATGTAAAGTTTCTTATTTGAGTTAATGTACTCTTTTTTATTACTAACTCTACAGCAGGAAAAAAAAATCCTGATAATTCATAAAATTTAGTGACATTCTAATGATTTTTATCTAGATGGAACTGAGAATTACAACTTTTAATAAGTGACACATGAATTTTATAAAGCTTTATGATCTATTTCTTGATGATAAAAAGCTGAAAAGGTAAACAAAAATTTTTTAAAGTGATTTACTAATTTCTCGTAAATCTGTGGGGGGAGAAAGAGAATAATTAGTTATCTGTCCTCAGTTCTCTCCCATTTTAAAGCTGAGTTTCACTCATTAAGGAGTTTCACTTAGCAAATAATTTCTACCTTTGAGGGGAAAAGACATTGTCTTTGACCTGTGGAAATACAGCTTCAATACGGCCCATGCTCAAAAGAGAAGCCCAGATGACTACAGGTTGTCTCAACTGAGGTCAGTGCAATATCAGCTTTCCCATGTAATTATGCATCTAATTTCCTTAGCTTTGAGGCTCATAGTAATAGAATTTGAAAAAAGTGGGTGGAAGAATTTGACATTAGTTTTATTTGGACTGAATCCAAATAAATAGGAATTGTGAAATGTTTGGAGATTTTAAAGTAATCAATAAGAAACGATGACTCTAAAAGATAATTTATACATAAGAAAAAAGGAAAGAGTATATCAATACAAATCCACATTATTGATCAAACTCATTTCAGTCCAAATTTTCCAGAAATTAAAAAAAAAAGGAATCACCTGGTGCCAGATCACTTATGGTAAAAGTTCAAGATATTTAAATATAGATATTAAAATTTTGATAGATGATTTGATAGCTGAGCCTGTAGAAAGATAAATAGCAGAAATATCCTATTCAGATACTTAACTAAGGAAAGCTACTCTTTCCTTACTCTAACTAAGAAAATAATTTTTCCAAAATAGAAGCAGCTAACCTGGAAATAATTATTCTGAATAATATTGTTATGTGTGAATCACAACTCCCTGACATAGTACAGAGAGTCAGTATGTCATTTCCCAAACTGGGTTTGTATAACACTGTATGGTATAGGTATATTCTCAGATATTGGTGAGTATTTTTGTTTGTTTTAGGAATTGAAGTATACTTGATTTGCATAATTATATTAGTTTTAGGTGTACAACATAGTGATTCAGCAATTTTATATTCATTGATTATACTCCATTTAAAGTTATTATAAACTATTGTCTATATTTCCTGTACTATACAATAATATATCCTTACAGTTTTACATAATATTTTGAACCTTTTAATTCCCTACTACTATATTATCCTTCTTTCCTTTCAAATCCTAGTTGCAATGAGTTTGTTTTCTGTATCTCTTGAGTCTGTTTCTATTTTATTCATATATATTTGTTTTATTTTTATAATACATGGATAAGTGCTTCAGTTCAGTTCAGTTCAGTCACTCAGTCATGTCCGACACTTTGCAACCCCATGAACTGCAGCACGCTAGGCCTCCCTGTCCATCACCAACTCCCGGAGTCCACCCAAACCCATGTCCATTGTATCCATGATGCCATACAACCATCTCATCCTCTGTCGTCCCCCTCTCCTCCAGCCCTCAATGTTTCCCAGCATCAGGGTCTTTTCAAATGAGTCAGCTCTCTGCATCAGGTGTCCAAAGTATTGGAGTTTCAGCTTCAACATCAGTCCCTCCAATGAACACCCAGGACTGATGTCCCTTAGGATGGACTGGTTAGATGTTCTTGCAGTCCAAGGGACTCTCAAGAGTCTTCTCCAACACCACAGTTCAAAAGCATCAATTTTTCAGTGCTCTGCTTTCTTTATAGTCCAACTCTCACATCCATTCATGATTACTGGAAAAACCATAGCCTTGACTAGATGGACCTTTGTTGGCAAAGTAATGTCTCTACTTTTGAATATGTTGTGTAGGTTGGTCATAACTTTCCCTCCAAGGAACAAGCGTCTTTTAATTTCATGGCTGCAATCACTATTCACAGTGATTTTGGAGCCACCCAAAATAAAGTCTGACACTGTTTCCACTGTTTCCCCATCTATTTCCCATGAAGTGATGGGACCAGACGCCATGATCTTCGTTTTCTGAATGTTGAGCTTTAAGCCAACTTTTTCACTCTCCTCTTTCACTTTCATCAAGAGGCTTTTTAGTTCCTCTTCACTTTCTGCCATAAGGGTGCTTTCATCTGCATATCTTAGGTTCTTGATATTTCTCCCGGCAAATTTGATTCCAGCTTGTGCTTCTTCCAGCCCAGCGTTTCTCATGATGTACTCTGCATAGAAGTTAAATAAGCAGGGTGACAGTATACAGCCTTGAAGTACTCCTTTTCCTATTGGAACCAGTCTGTTGTTACATGTCCAGTTCTAACTGTTGCTTCCTGACCTGTATACAGGTTTTTCAAGAGGCAGGTCAGGTGGTCTGGTATTCCCATCTCTTTAACACATGGTATTTGTCTTCTTCTGTTGGACATATTTCATTAATTATAGCACCCTTAAAGTCCATCCATGTTGCTACAAATGGCAGTTTGTTATTCATTTTCAAGGCTGAGTAATATTATATATATATATCTCATACTTTTTATGCATTGATCTGTTGATGGACACTTAAGTTGTTTCCATATTTGGCTATTATAAATAATGCAGCTATGAACATTGAAGTGAGTGAACCTTTTTGAATCATTTATTTTCTTTTTTTCAAATTTTTTTCAATATAAATGTATTTATTTTAATTGGAGGTTAATTACTTTACAATATTGTGTTGGGAATCATTTATTTACTTAACATTTATACCCAGGAGTAGAATTGCTGGATGATATGGTAGTTTTACTTTTAGTGTTTTCAGGAAGCTAATACCGTTTTCCACAGTGGCCACGCCAGTATACATTCCTATCAACGGTGTACTAGGATTCTCTTTTCTCCATAACCTCAACATTTGTTATTTATGTTCTTCCTGATGATAGCCATTTCTGATATTTGTGAGATGATAACTGATTGTGGTTCTGACTTGCATTTATCTGTTGTTTAGAGATGTTGGGCATTTTTCATGTGCCTGTTGGTCCCCTGTATAAGTTTTTTTGGAAAAATATCTATCTAGTACTTCTACCCATTGCTAACTAGCTTTTATTTAAAAAAAAAAAAAAAAAGAAAGAAAGAAAAGAAAATGAGTTATATGAGCTCTTTATATTTTTTGGATATTAACTCCTATTGGTCCTATCATTTGCAAATATTCTCCTATTTAGTAGGTTGTCTTTTTACTTTGTTGATGACTTCTTTTATTGTACAAAATCTTTTATGTTTAATTAGGTCCCAGTTGCTTATTTGCTTTTCTTTGCTTTAGGAGGAAGATCCAAGAAAATATCACTAAAATTTATGTAAAAAAATATTCTGCCTATGTTTTTCTTCTGAGTTTCATTGGTTAGCTTTTAACACTAATTTCTAAAATAGCTTCTGTTAATTTTAGGATAAAAATTGTTGAGAATAAAAATTCTCTGAGAATACCGGAGAAGCCCAAACAGCAGTATGCTGCTGCTAAGTCGCTTCAGTCGTGTCTGATTCTGTGCAACCCCCTAGACGGCAGCCCAGCAGGCTCCCCCATCCCTGGGATTCTCCAGCCAAGAATACTGGAGTGAGTTGCCGTTTCCTTCTCCAGTGCATGAAAGTGAAAAGTGAAAGTGAAGTCGCTCAGTCGTGCCCAACTCTTAGAGACCCCATGGGCTGCAGCCTACCAGACTTCTCCACCCATGGGATTTTTCAGGCAAGAGTACTGGAGTGGGTTGCCTTTGCCTTCTCTGACTGAGCCACTAGGAAGTCCCATTCTTTAGCTTATGTTTAAAGCTCCCAGGTGATTCTAATGTGCAGTCACTGGCCAAAGGACAAAATTCAAACTCTACTTTGGCACACTCAGCACTCTGGTCACTGCTTACAGCTCTATATTTTAATCTCTCTCTATAGGTAACCCCAAGCCTCTTCACACACACTCTAAACTAATGCTTCTTCAGTAAGTGAGCTATAGCAGTGGCCCTCAAACTTCAGACTGCATCAGAATCACCAGCAAGACCTGTTGAAACACAGACTGCTGGCCTCGACCCCAAGAATTTCTTGATACAGTTGGACTAGGGTAAGGGCCAAGAACCTGTATTTCAAACAAGTTCTCGAACAGGTATTGTTAATACTACTAATGCAGGGAGCACAATTTAAGAACCACTGAGTCCTAGACCAGATCACTACATTATCCCTCTATATCTATCTGGAAAGCCATTCCATCCCCATCATTCTACTCTTGCCTAGTTAACTTCTACTCTTCTTTCAAAACTTACATAAGAATTTGTGTTCAGGAAGCATGTGCTCCTTCAACAAACCACTTCAAGGTATGTATTACCTACTATAAAACTTATCTGCCAAAAAAAAATCACACTACAGAAAGTTCTTAATGGTACACTTATGCACAGGCTACACATCTGCTATCATATACAAGTTTTGTTTTGTTTTTTTTTTTCAAAGATTTGGGGGAAAGAGCCTCTGGGCAGGTGATTAGAAAATCATGAAAAAAGCAAATGGTTAGTTGGTCAAGAAGAGTGAAATCTGGATTTCAGCCCTGACCAACCCCCTTGGCTGGAGCACCTTTATGAAGAGCATCACCAATTCCACAGCCAATCATGGCACCCTGGTACAGCATACCACTAAAAGACAAAGGAATAGCACTTAGACCAATCTTGGATTTGAGAAAGGGAGAAATAGTGGGAGGAAGGAGCAATAAGGCTATTGGAAAAGGATTTTTGGAGGTTATCACAACTAAGTTCTGAGTCTTGAATTATCTGCACATCAGGAAGACAAGAACTGTGCTTTTATGTCTTTATAACCAGAGTGTAAGGCACACTATAGATGTTCAACAAATGTCTGAATGACTCAAAATGACTAAAATTATATGAAGACGCTTGCTAATCTTTTTTACACCAAATAAATAAATAGACACTCATAGCTTAAATCAAAACTGTTAAGTACTATCTAAATATTAACATATTTGGTCTGTATACTAATCAGCTAGAGGAGAGCATGAGTTATTCTAATAACCTGTTAGAAGATGAGACAAAGGAGCCTGCTGATAACACACTTAAACTTAATTAAAGTCTTTAAAATCAAAAACTTTACATTACCTGATTCAGAGTTGACTCCCAGAGTTGATTTCCTCAATAGAGACTAAAAAATTTACAGGAATCTTGGAAACTAAGCCCAAGTCACAAATTTCACAATAAGAAACTGAGGTTCAGAAAAGTAGTGCTTCAAATAGCAGTATAGGTAAGTCTAATAGAATCTGACTACAACAGTCATTGCTATATTCATTCTGTAAAGAATGATTTAATTTCAGCACATCATTAGAAATAACACAATAAGAATTAAAACTTATTTTGTTTTAAAGTTTGCTACATTTAGCATATAAACTTGTTTTGTTCTTCAGGTTATTAAGTAAAAATAAATTATCCTTCTTTTATATTTCATATATTGAAGAACTTTAAATTAAAAAAAGCTTAAAACAGTAATGAGAATTGATGGAATTGCTTGTACTTTAAAACATCATTCAAGTTTGTAAAACATTGATCTAAAGTGCCAAGCTGAATATTAATATTTTTGTAATAAATATATATTTCATGTAATTTCATGATTATTTCATGTGTATATCAAAGCAATAAGTAGGCAGGTATAATGGAAAGATTTTTGAAAGAATGATTGTAAAGCAGGATAAATTGAATTTTATATACTCCTCCAATTTCTAGCTGTGTGACATCAGAAATATTATCTAAACTTAATGCTTTATATCTTTATTTATATTACAAGTCTAACAATGCCACATAAGTTTGCTTATGATTATGGTTCAAACGGATAATCATTCAATGCATCAATAACATGCCTTAAAATAATGTGCCATCAAATGTTCTTCATAAATATTTTCTTCCACTAATATGTATATGGTAGTATTGAGATAGCATGGGACCTGGAAGCTAGGCCCTTTTCTGCAGTGCTTCAGTTCAGTTCAGTTCAGTCACTCAGTAGTGTCTGACTCTTTGCGATCCCATGAATTACAGCATGCCAGGCCTCCCTGTCCATCACCAACTCCCAGAATTCACTCAGACTCATGCCCATCGAGTTCATGATGCCATCCAGCCATCTCATCCTCTGTCATCCCTTTCTCCTCCTGCCCCCAATCCCTCCCAATATCAAAGTCTTTTCCAATAAGTCAACTCTTCGCATGAGGTGGCCAAAGTATTGGAGTTTCAGCTTCAGCATCAGTCCTTCCAATGAACACCCAGGACTGATCTCCTTTAGGATGGACTGGCTGGATCTCCTTGCAGTCCAAAGGACTCTCAAGAGTCTTCTCCAACGCCACATTCAAAAGCATCAGTTCTTTGGCACTCAGCTTTCTTTAGAGTCGAACTCTCACATCCATACATGGCCACTGGAAAAACCATGACTAGACTTGTTTAGACGGACTAGCTTTGAGATAGACGGACCTTTACTGGCAAAGTAATGTCTCTGCTCTTCAATATGCTATCTACTACTACTGCTACTGCTAAGTCACTTCAGCTGTGTCCAACTGTGTGCGACCTCATAGACAGCAGCCACCAGGCTCCCTCATCCCTGGGATTCTCCAGGCAAGAACAGTGGGGTGGGTTGCCATTTCCTTCTCCAATGCATGAAAGTGAAAAGTGAAAGTGAGGTCGCTCAGTCGTGCCCGACTCTTAGCGACCCCATGAACTGCAGCATACCAGGCTCCTCTGCCCATGGGATTTTCCAACAGTACTGGAGTGGGGTGCCATTGCCTTCTCTGAATATGCTATCTAGGTTGGTCATAATCTTCCTTCTGAGGAGTAAGCATCTTTTAATTTCATGGATGCAATCACCATCTGCAGTGATTTTGGAACCCCCCAAAATAAGTCTGACATTGTTTCCACTGTTTTCCCATCTATTTCCCATGAAGTGATAGGACCAGATGCCATGATCTCCAGTTTCTGAATGTTGAGCTTTAAGCCAACTTTTTCACTCTCCTCTTTCACTTTCATCAAGAGGCATTTTAGTTCCTCTTCACTTTCTGCCATAAGGGTGGTGTCATCTGCATATCTGAGGTTATTGATATTTCTCCCGGCAATCTTGATTCCAGCTTGTGCTTCTTCCAGCCCAGGGTTTCCCATGATATGCTCTGCATATAAGTTAAATAAGCAGGGTGACAATATACAGCCCTGAAGTACTCCTTTTCCTATTGGAACGAGTCTGTTGTTCCATGTCTAACATGTTCTAACCGTTGCTTCCTGACCTGCATATAGGTTTCTCAAGAGGCAGATGTGGTCTGGTATTCCAGTCTCTTTCAGAATTTTCCACAGTTTATTGCACTTCAGTATTCTTGCCTTGAGAACCCCATGAACAGTATGAAAAGGCAAAATGATAAGATACTGAAAGAGGAACTCCCCAGGTCGGTAGGTGCCCACTATGCTACTGGAGATGAGTGGAGAAATCACTCCAGAAAGAATGAAGGGATGGAGCCAAAGCAAAAACGATACCCAGTTGTGGATGTGACTGGTGATAGAAGCAAGGTCCGGTGCTGTAAAGAGCAATATTGCATAGGAACCTGGAATATTAGGTCCATGAATCAAGGCAAATCGGAAGTGGTCAAAAAGGAGATGGCAAGAGTGAATGTCAACATTCTAGGAGTCAGCAAACTAAAATGGACTGGAATGGGTGAATTTAACTCAGATGACCATTATATCTACTACTGTGGGCAGGAATCCCTTAGAAGAAAAGGAGTAGCCTTCATGGTCAAGAAAAGAGTCCAAAATGCAGTACTTGGATGCAATCTCAAAAACAACAGAATGATCCCTGTTCGTTTCCAAGGCAAACCTTTCAATATCACAGTAATCCAAGTCTATGCCCCAACCAGTAATGCTGAAGAAGCTGAAGTTGAATGGTTATGAAGACCTAGAAGACCTTTTAGAACTATCACCCAAATAAGATGTCCTTGTCATCATAGGGTACTGGAATGCAAAAGTAGGAAGTCAAGAAACACCTGGAGTAACAGGCAAATTTGGCCTTGGAGTACGGAATGAAGCAGGGCAAAGGCTAACAGATTTTGCCAAGAGAACACAGTGGTCACAACAAACACCCTCTTCCAACAACACAAGAGAAGACTCTACACATGAACATCACCAGATGGTCAACACCAAAATCAGATTGATTATATTTTTGCATCCAAAGATGAATAAGCTCTATACAGTCAGCAAAAACAAGACTGGGAACTGACTGTGGCTCAGATCATGAACTCCTTATTGCCAAATTCAGCAGTGTTACTTTATCACATTTCTATCTGTCACAAAACTAGGATAATTCCTGAAGTCATTACTAAAGTATATGAGATGGATGAAACAGTGTTATAAGGCAAAGGTCAGGAAGAGACTTTCTGGATGATTGGGAAAAGTTGCTTTATCACACCCTACCTGTACTAACCAACAGTAAGCAATGATCACCTGGTGGGTTGTGATCTGCAACAGGCAGAGAGAAGAACTTTAAACAGAGAAACATCTGAAACAAATCTGGTGAGATACAAGCCAAAAGGGACAAAACACTAAAGGACTTGAATTTGCTTTTGGTGAAAAGATGGAAAACCTAGCTCAAATTCAAAGAAAAAGAAAAGAGAAACCAGTACTTCAGAAAGTTACCTTCCTTCAAGATTCTTCAAGCATGAATCCAATTCAAGGGAGACCTTGGAAAGTAGCCAGTTTTGATCATTACCCAGATGAAATCCCCTTTGAGTGCAAGCCACATCGGGGTCTACTGTAAGGGAAAATAAGGACCCACTCCCAATTTAGTCTTTAAAATTAACAAGGCCACTTGCACCAGATAAGAAGGTCTTTGTTTTCACAAAACAATTAGTAGGCTTGAAACAGATCACGCAGTCTTCCCAAGTGGTGCTAGTGGTAAAGAATGTGCCTACCAATGCAGGAGATGTAAGAAACATGGGTTTGATCCATGATTGGGGAAGATCCTCTGGAGGTGGGCATGGGAACCCATTCCAGTGTTCTTACCTGGAGAATCCCATGGACAGAGGAGCCTTGGCAGACTACAGTCCATGGGGTCACAAAAGTCAGACACAACTGAAGCGACTTAAACCCACACCAAGAGATCATTCAATTCAATATAAAAAACACAAATGGGTGAAAGACCTAAACAGACATTTCTCTAAAGAAGATATACCAATGTCCAACAAACACATGGAAAGATGGTCAGCATCACTAATTATTAGAGAAACGCAAATAAAACTCTAATGAGGTATCACATCACACCTGTCAGAATGGCCATCATTTAAAAAATCTACAAACCTAACCATAAAAAGGAATGAAATTGGATCATTTGTAGTTATATGGATAGACCTAGAGACTTTCATACAGAGTGAAGTAAGTCAGAAAAAGAAAAATAAATATGACACATAAATGCATATATGTAGAATCTAGAAAATAGGTATAGATGCCCTATTTGCAAAACAAAAATAGAGATACTGACGTAGAGAATAAATGTATGGACACCAAGGAGGTAAAGGGGAAGAGTATGAATTGGGAGACAGAGGTATATATATATATATATGCAATTGATTTCAATTGCAGAGGAACCAGAGATCAAATTGCCAACATCCGCTGGATCATTGAAAAAGCAAGAGAGTTCCAGAAAAACATCTATTTCTGCTTTATTGACTATGCCAAAGCCTTTGACTGTGTGTATCACAATAAACTGTGGAAAATTCAGAGAGATGGGAATACCAGACCACCTGATCTGCCTCTTGAGAAACCTATATGCAGGTCAGGAAGCAACAGTTAGAACTGGACATGGAACAACACACTCGTTCCAAATAGGAAAAGGAGTATGTCAAGGCTGTGTATTGTCACCCTACTTATTTAACTTATATGCAGAGTACATCATGAGAAATGCTGGGCTACAAGAAGCACAAGCTGGAATCAAGATTGCCGGGAGAAATATCAATAACCTCAGATATGCAGATGACACCACCCTTATGGCAGAAAGTGAAGAGGAACTCAAAAGTCTCTTGATGCAAGTGAAAGAGGAGAGTGGAAAAGTTGGCTTAAAGCTCAACATTCAGAAAATGAAGATCATGGCATCTGTTCCCATCACTTCATGGGAAATAGATGGGGAAACAGTGGAAACAATGTCAGACTTATTTGGGGGGGCTCCAAAATCACTGCAGATGGTGACTGCAACCATGAAATTAAAAGATGGTTACTCCTTGGAAGAAAAGTTATGACCAACCTAGATAGCATATTGAAAAACAGAGACATTACTTTGCCAACAAAGGTCCATCTAGTCAAGGCTATGATTTTTCCAGTAGTCATGTATGGATGTGAGAGTTGGACTGTGAAGAAAGCTGAGCACCAAAGAATTGGTATTTTTGATCTGTGGTGTTGGAGAAGTCTCTTGAGAGTCCCTTGGATTGCAAGGAGATCCAACCAGTCCATTCTAAAGGAGATCAGTCCTGGGTGTTCATTGGAAGGACTGATGCTGAAGCTGAAACTCCAATACTTTGGCCACCTCATGTACAGTTGACTCATTGGAAAAGACTCTGATGCTGGGAGGGACTGGGGGCATGAGAAGAAGGGGCGACAGAGGATGAGATGGCTGGATGGCATTACTAACTCAATGGACATGAGTTTGAGTAAACTCCGAGAGTTGGTGATGGATAGGGAGGCCTGGCACACTGCGATTCATAGGGTTGCCACAAGTCAGACACGACTGAAGAACTGAACTGAACCGAACTGAACTGAAAATAGATAACTTATAAGAACCTACTGTGTAACTCAAGGAACTTGACTCAGTCCTCTACGGTGTTCTAAATGGGAAGGAGAGCCCAAAGAGAGGGCATATACATATAGCTGATTTGTTTTCATGAGTGGGGCCATACTCAGTAAATCTTTAATTCAACTTTCTGCTGATGGATGGTGCTGTGTTCCCTCCCTGTTGTTTGACCTGAGGCCAAACTATGGTGGAGGTAATGAAGATAATGGCAACCTCATTTAAAAGGTCCTATGCATACACTGCTTCACTGAGTGCCCCAACCTTGCAGCAGGCCATCGCCAACCCACACCTCTGCCTGAGACTCCTGGACATTCACGGGCATCTGGATCAGTCTCTTTCAGGGTCACTGCTCCTTTCTCCTGGGTCCTGGTTTGCAGAAGGCACACAAATTATGGAAAATTCTGAGAGAGATGGGAATACCAGACCACCTGACCTGCCTCTTGAGAAATCTGTATGCAGGTCAGGAAGCAACAGTTAGAACTGGACATGGAACAATAGACAGGTTCCAAACTGGGAAAGGAGTATGTCAAGGCTGTATATTGTCACCCTGCTTATTTAAATTTTTTGCAGAGTACATCATGCAAAATGCCAGGCTGGATGAAGAATAAGCTGGAATCAAGACTGCTGGGAGAAATATCAATAACCTCAGATATGCAGATGACACCACCCTGATGGTAAAAAAGTGAAGAACTAAAAAGCCTCTTGATGAAAGTGAAAGAGCAGAATGAAAAATTTGGCTTAAAACTCAACATTCAGAAAACGAAGATCACGGTATCCAGTCCAATCACTTCATGGCAAGTAGATGGGGAAATAATGGAAATAGTGAAACAGTTTATTTGGGGGGTGGCTCCAAAATCACATGGTGACTGCTGCCATGAAATTAAAAGACACTTGTTCCTTGAAAGAAAAGCTATGACCAACCTAGACAGCATATTAAAAAGCAGAGACATTAACTTTGCCAACAAAAGTCCATCTAGTCAAAGCTATGGTTTTTCCAGTGGCCATGTATGGATGTGATAGGTGGACTGTAAAGAAATCTGAGAGCCAAAGAACTGATGCTTTTGAACTATGGTGCTGGAGAAGACACTTGAGAGTCCCTTGGACTGCAAGGAGATCCAACTAGTCCATCCTGAACTGATTCCTGAACTGAACTGATTCTTGAATATTCATTGGAAGGACTGATGCTGAAGCTGAAACTCTAACACTTGGCCACTTGATGCAAAGAAGTGACTCATTTGAAAAGACCTTGATGCTTAAAAAGACTGAAGGTGGGAGGAGAAGGGGACAACAGAGGATGGGATGATAAGGTGGCATCACTAACTCAATGGACATGAATTTGAGTAAGCTCTGGGACTTAGTGATGGACAGGGAGGCCTGGTGTGCTGCAGTCCATGGGGTTGCAAAGAGTCAGACAGGACTGAGTGACTTAACTGAACTGAACTGATACCTGATTTACTTTACTGGGCAGTAGAAACTAACATAACATTGTTAAAGCAGCTATACTCCAATAAAAATTACTTTAAAAATTATTAGACATGTTTTACTGATTTTGCAACTATCCAAAGAGCAGATTTACAAGTCAGATACCATAAACAGAAGAGCATGTGGAAAATCTTCCAACAAGCAGAGAACTGCATTTTCACATTAAGGATGTGAAGGATGGTGTGTTTAAACAACTGTGGACTAAGTCCCTTGCATCTGATATTTCCTTTCCTGCCATAACAACAAAAATTCAGGCACATAATGAACTGTCTGTGTCAGGGGAGAGTCTCACTGAGACTCAGCATCACCTTCTGAACATCATCAGTCGATGTCCAGAGGGGTAGAAGGAATGAATGTCGGAGCCCTTGTCAGGATAAGAGTTATGAAAGAAGGAGGCAGAATCTAGTAATTAACTTTTGTTGGCAAAAATGAGTGCTATCACTTCCAACCCCTCCACCCCTAAATTAAATCCTTTGGATTAATTAATTATGAAATTGTGTGGGGAAAATCAAGTACAAATCAATAAATGCTTCTATGCCATGCATGTTTTTACCAAATGTGTTAGCTAGTTTGTGTTACAAAAATACATGTAACAGCACAATATGTTTTATCCAGTTTTCTTAGTTTACAAATTAGAAGAAAAAATACCTATATTGTATTAATTTCATGGAATTTCACCTATGGCGGAGGGTGCAGTGAGAGAGGCAAGTAGCACTGAGCAAGTAGCAAATCGCCTGAGCAAGTGGCGATTGCTAAGTGATGCGTTGGCTGCCCTCAGCGCTGCTGCTTCATGCATTATCCACCTTTGTCTCTTTCTTCTTTGCTTTATCAGCCTGAGAGGCAAGTCAGGAAATAGAACTAAAGAGCAATTCTGGGTGATATGCCTTGGGACCATATTAACTACGATTTTATTAACTAATCAACCCATTGTTTTAATGTAAGTTGACAATATTATCCATTAGTTTAAATTTTAATATTTAAGGTAAAAAACTGGTAAAATATAACATTCAATGCTATATTTATATCTATTTAAAAGCTGACAAAACTCAGCGATCAGAAAATTAAGATCATGGCATTTGGTCTCATCAGTTCAGTTCAGTTCAGTTGCTCAGTCGTGTCCGACTCTTTGCGACCCATGAATGGCAAGAAAAGCTATGACAAACATAGACAGCATATTAAAAAGCAGAGACATCACTTTGCTGAAGCTATGGATTTTTCAGTAGTCATATACAGATGTGAGAACTGTACCATAAAAAGGCTGAGTGCTAAATAATTGATGCTTTTGAACTGTATTGCTGGAGAAGACTCTTGAGAGTCCTCTAGACTGCAAGGAGATCAAATCAGTCAATTCTAAAGGAAATCAACCATGATTATTCATTGGAAGCATTGATGCTGAAGCTGAAACTCCAAAACTTTGGCCAACTGATGTGAACAGCCAACCCATTAGAAAAGATCATGATGCTGGTAAAGATTGAAGACAGGAGGAGAAAGTGACAACAGAAGATAAAGTATTTGCATGGCATCACCAACTCAATAATCATGAGTTTGAGCAAACTCCAGGAGCTAGGGAGGGGACAGGGAGGCCTGGGGTGCTGCAGTCCATGGGATTGCAAGGAGTTAGATACAACTTAGTGACTGAACATCAACAACAACAATTTAAAAGCTTACAAATATTTTACAAAAAGAAGAAAGAAAATCAGAGGCTATGTCTTCATGTACTTTAAAGAAATTAGGACATATTTAATGAGAATGTAAAATCCACACATGTTTGAAAGGCTATTCCTTTTTATTTGAGCAAGTAAGAGAAAGGAAAGAATAGGGTTGAGTTTCTACTTGTATCCATTAATGTTATTACATTTAAGAAAAATGACAGAAAATAAATATTACAAATATGGCATACTGAATATATGGTAGATATGGTATTTGTATATATCAATAATTTTATAATTTTCTCTACATTCTTGTAAATTTAAAATATTCACAATATTTCTTTTATTTTTTAAGATAATCATCAGGTAAGTTTTCTGAGTTTTTAAAAATAACTATTATTTATTTTGTAATAAATTTATATCACCTTCACTCATTTCTCTAAGTCCCACTTCCTACTTGTGACAACCACCATTCTATTCTCCATATCTATAAATTTTTTATTATATTATTTTAAAATTCAACATGAGATACCTTATGATATTAGTCTACCTCTGTCTAACCTAGTTTCCTAGACCTAATACCCTCAAAGTCCACTCTTTCTGTTGCAAATGTCAAGACATGGTTCTTTTAATGGCTGAATAATATTCCATGTATATATATACCTGTTTCTTTATTCATTCACCAAAGGACATTTAGATTGTTTCCATATCTTGGCTTTTGTAAATGATGATGCATGAACATAAGTGTGCATATGTCTTTTGAAATTAGTGTTTTATTTTCCTTGAACAAATAGTCCAGAAGCAAATCTTTTACATCACGTAGTAGCTCTATTTTCAATTTTTAATGGAACATTCACACTGTTTTCCATGGTACATTCCCACGAATACAGCACAGGTCTCTCTTTTCTCTACACCCTTGTCACTCATTATATCTTATCTTTTTGATAATAACCTTTCCAACAAATATATGGTGATATCTCATTGTAGTTTTGATTTGCATTTCCCTGGTGATTCAGTTCAGTTCAGTCGCTCAGTCATGCCCGACTCTTTGCGACCCCATGAATCACAGCACGCCAGGCCTCCCTGTCCATCACCAACTCCCGGAGTTCACTCAAACTCATGTCCATCGAGTCAGTGATGCCATCTACCCATCTCATCCTCTGTTGTCCCCTTCTCCTCCTGCCCCCAATCCCTCCCAATATCAAAGTCTTTTCCAATGAGTCAACACTTCACGTGAGGTGGCCAAAGTACTGGAGCTTCAGCTTTAGCATCATTCCTTCCAAAGAAATCCCAGGGCTGATCTCCTTCAGAATGGACTGGTTGGATCTCCTTGCAGTACAAGGGACTCTCAAGAGTCTTCTCCAACACCACAGTTCAGAAGCATCAATTCTTCGGTGCTCAGCCTTCTTCACAGTCCAACTCTCACATCCATACATGACCACTGGAAAAACCATAGCCTTGACTAGACGGACCTTAGTCGGCAAAGTAATGTCTCTTCTTTTGAGTATGCTATCTAGGTTGGTCATAACTTTTCTTCCAAAGAGTAAGCGTCTTTTAATTTCATGGCTGCAATCACCATCTGCAGTGATTTTGGAGCCCAAAAAACTGAAGTCTGACACTGTTTCCATTGTTTCCCCATCTATTTGCCATGAAGTGATGGGACAAGATGCCATGATCTTCGTTTTCTGAATGTTGAGCTTTAAGCCAACTTTTTCGCTCTCCTCTTTCACTTTCCTCAAGAGGCTTTTTAGTTTCTCTTCACTTTCTGCCATAAGGGTGGTGTCATCTGCGTATCTGAGGTTATTGATATTTCTCCCGGCAATCTTGATTCCAGCTTATTCTTCATCCAGCCTGGCATTTTGCATGATGTACTCTGCAAATAATTTAAATAAGCAGGATGACAATATACAGCCTTGATATACTCCTTTCCCAATTTGGAACCTGTCTATTTTTCCATGTCCAGTTCTAACTGTTGCTTCCTGACCTGCATACAGATTTCTCAAGAGGCAGGTCAGGTGCTCAGGTATTCCCATCTCTTTCAGAACTTTCCACACTTTATTGTGATACACACAGTCAAAGGCTTTGGCATAGTCAATAAAGCAGAAATAGATGTTTTTCTGGAACTCTGTTGCTTTTTCCATGATCCAGTGGATGTTGGCAATTTGATCTCTAGTTCCTCTGCTTTTTCTAAAATGAGCGTGAACACCAGGAAGTTCACGGTTCACATATTGCTGAAGCCTGGCTTGGAGAATTTTGAGCATTACTTTACTAGCATGTGAGATGAGTGCAATTGTGTGGTAGTTTGAGTATTCTTTGGCATTGCCTTTCTTTGGGGTTGGAATGATAACTGACATTTTCCAGTCCTGTGGCCACTGCTGAGTTTTCCAAATTTGCTGGCATACTGAGTGCAGCACTTTCACAGCATCATCTTTCAGGATTTGAAACAGCGCAACTGGAATCCCATTACCTCCACTAGCTTTGTTCGTAGTGATGCTTTCTAAGGCCCAATTGACTTCACATTCCCGGATGTCTGGCTCTAGCTGAGTGATCACACCATTGTGATTATCTTGGTTGTGAAGATCTGTTTTGTACAGTTGTTCTGTGTATTCTTGCCACCTCTTCTTAATATCTTCTGCTTCTGTTAGGCCCATAGCATTTCTGTCCTTTATCGAGCCCATCTTTGCGTGAAATGTTCCTTTTATCTCTAATTTTCTTGAAGAGATCCCTAGTCTTTCCCATTCTCTTGTTTTCCTCTATTTCTTTGCATTGATCACTGAAGAAGGCTTTCTTATCTCTTCTTGCTATTCTCTGGAACTCTGCATTCAGATGCATATATCTTTCCTTTTCTCCTTTGCTTTTTGCCTCTCTTCTTTTCACAGCTATTTGTAAGGCCTCCCCAGACAGCAATTTTGATTTGTTTGCATTTCTTTTCCATGGGGATGGTCTTGATCACTGTCTCCTGTACAATGTCATGAACCTCATTCCATAGTTCATCAGGCACTCTATCTATCAGATCTAGGCCCTTAAATCTATTTCTCACTTCCACTGTATAATCATAAGGGATTTGATTTAGGTCATACCTGAATGGTCTAGCGGTTTTCCCTACTTTCTTCAATTTGAGTCTGAATTTGGTAATAAGGAGTTGATGATCTGGGAATGTGGTCCACTGGAGAAGGGAATGGCAAACCACTTCAGTATTCTTGCCTTGAGAACCCCATGAACAGTATGAAAAGGCAAAATGATAAGATACTGAAAGAGGAACTCCCCAGGTCAGTAGGTGCCCAATATGCTACTGGAGATCAGTAGAGAAATCACTCCAGGAAGAATGAAGGGATGGAGCCAAAGCAAAAACAATACCCAGTTGTGGATGTGACTGGTGATAGAAGCAAGGTCCGATGCTGTAAAGAGCAATGTTGCATAGGAACCTGGAATGTCAGGTCCATGAATCAAGGCAAATTGGAAGTGGTCAAACAGGAGATGGCAAGAGTGAATGTCGACATTCTAGGAATCAGTGAACTAAAATGGACTGGAATGGGTGAATTTAACTCAGATGACCATTATATCTACTACTGTGGGCAGGAATCCCTCAGAAGAAATGGAGTAGCCATCATGGTCAATAAAAGAGTCCGAAATGCAGTACTTGGATAAAGTCTCAAAAACTACAGAATGATCTCTGTTTGTTGCCAAAGCAAACCATTCAATATCACAGTTATCCAAGTCTATGCCCCAACCAGTAATGCTGAAGAAGCTGAAGTTGAACGGTTCTATGAAGACCTCCAAGACCTTTTAGAACTAACACCCAAAAAAGATGTCCTTTTCATTATAGGGGACTGGAATGCAAAAGTAGGAAGTCAAGAAACACCTGGAGTAACAGGCAACTTTGGCCTTGGAATGTGGAATGAAGCAGGGCAAAGACTAATAGAATGTTGCCAAGAAAATGCACTGGTCATAGCAAATACCCTCTTCCAACAACACAAGAGAAGACTCTACACATGGACATTACCAGATGGTCAACACCGAAATCACATTTATTATATTCTTTGATGCCAAAGATGGAGAAGCTCTATACAGTCAACAAAAACAAGACCATGAGCAGACTGTGGCTCAGATTATGAGCTCCCTGGTGATTAGCAATGTTGAATATATTTTCTTGTACTTGTCAGTCATCTGTATGTCTCTTTTGGAAAAATGCCTATCCAGATCTGTCCACTTTTTAATTGAATTGTTTTTTAATAGGGAAGGATGAATTTGACTTTATATTAGATCTGTCTTATACTTTAACCTTTGTATTCTATTGCTTTTGCTTCAAGTTAAGAATGATGCATATAGCCTGAAACATACATGATAGGCCATTTTAAAGGCTTTAACCTTTAAAGGTTTAACACTGTTATTTTCTTATGTTGGAAAAGGAAATGGCGACACACTCCTGTATTCTTGCCTGGAAAAACCCATGGACAAAGGAGTCTGATAGTCTACAGTCCATGGGGTCACAAAGAGTTGGACACGACTGAGTGACTTCACTTTTTTCATATAGAGATAAAAGTTTGCAGAACAGAGAATAACAGTTGTATCATTGGAGGTTTAAAGGAACATTGTGACCTGACCTACCTGGACAGATGCAAGAGCAAAGGATTATAACACCAAGAAATTTGCAACAACAAACAACACCTCTTCCTCTTTTTTTTTTTTTTTTAAATAAAAGAAGCCTGAATTCTAACTTCAGTAACATGGTTCCTTGGAACACTAGTTCACCTTCTTCTCTGTCTGCTGGCTGTCTAAATAAAGTTGATGTTCCTTTCCCAAACAACCTGTCTCTTGATTTATTGGCCTGTCGTATGGTGAGCAGTACAAGCTTGGGCTTAGTACCAGTTGTTTTTTGTTTTTGTTTTTTTTTCTTTCTTTCTTTTTTTTTGCTATTGACCTGCACTATTTCTTTACATATTTTAGATATTAGCCCATTTGAAGATAAATGATTTTCAAATCTTCTTTTTTTTTTCTTTTTTTCCTATTCAGTAGGTTGTGTTTTCAGTTTATTGAATGGTTTTCTTTGCTCTGTAGAATATGTTTAGTAAGATATAGTTCCACTTATTTGTTTTTGCTTTTGTTGCTTTTGCTAATGGTATAGATTTTTAAAGTTCAAAGACTTTTGTCAAGAAATGTACCATTTTGGTTTTCTTCTAGATGTTTCATGATTGTAGGCTTTAAATTGAAATCTTCCATTTACTTTGTTGTTTTTTTTTGTGTTTGGTATAATATAGTGGTCCAATTTTATTGTTTTGCATGTGGCTGTCCAGTTCCCAGCACCATTTTTCAAAGAGACTTTTTTCATAAATTAATTGACCTTACATGCTTAGGTTTATTATTTAGGGATCTTCTCTTCTATTTCCCTGATCTATGTGTCTGTGAACACCAGCATTAAATACACTGGGAGTATTTGGCAGATGATTCAGATCATCTTAGTCATTGTAGATTAAAAGATAGAGAAACTTTCTCAAGTCTGCCTTCCTCTTGATTCCATGTGGGATTATCTTCTGCTGGCAGATACACCTGCCACAGTTTACAAGATGAGAGTGAATATCATGAAGCAGAGGTTTTATTTCTTCTGCTTCCCATATTTCTGCTGCATTTAGAATTATGGTCAGATTTTCCTGGGACAGCTGTAGAAGACATCCCTGTGCTTTTTTCACACCACTTTTTGGTACCAGCAGAGGTGTGTGCTGCTCATTTTGCTGTGTGTTGTGTCAGAGACAGCCTTATTCCCTAACGACCTGATCACAGAAAGGAAAGGAGCTCTTTTGATACACCAATTCTATGGTATTATATTGAGAGTTATTACTGAAAGTCAAGTTAGCAGCCAGGTGTGCCAACACTCCCCCAA
Organism: Ovis canadensis; assembly: GCF_042477335.2. Taxonomy (NCBI): domain Eukaryota; kingdom Metazoa; phylum Chordata; class Mammalia; order Artiodactyla; family Bovidae; genus Ovis; species Ovis canadensis. Next base: position 60,617,279 of record NC_091254.1, read on the forward strand.
GTTTTGTAAGCATCTGGTTGCCTCCTATAAAGCTCTTTCTTCTGAAACTAACTAGAGTAGTTTTATTATCTGCTACTTAATGGGTATAGAATGTTTATTGTTATCCTAATAATCTTCATTTTAAATTCTCTTCCTAGCGTATAAAGTGCAGACTGAAATTTGACAATCCTGGCTGGGTCTAACATTATGGGGTGTTAAACCCCTGTAAGGGAGTTACTACTATGAATTTGTAAGTCAGATAACAAGCTTCAGTTTAAATCAACCTCTATTGAGTAGCCCCTTATTCCCTGCCTTACTCAGACCTTCTTTCTGGGAAGATCTTTCTAAATAGATCATCATGTTGTATGCCCTGTGATCTCACTAATTTGGCCACATCACATACTCAAAGGCAGTCATTTATATAGATCAACTCATAATAGGTCCTGGCACAAGAAATCTGCCCAAGAGGCACCTTTTATTGAATGGTGAGAGGCTAAAACAATAACATTCTCTCTCTAGGGAATTAGATGTGAGATAAGCAGACAGTAGAGTATATAGGAAAGGGTACAACCCATGAAAAGAATTCTATGTGTCTCTGAAGACTTGAATGATTTAAAAGATAAGCTAGCCAGTAACAGCAGTAGCTTCAGCAATGAAAACCAGAGACAGAGCACAGCTGAAAAAGTACAAAGCAGTAAAGGATTTTAAAAAAAAAAGTTATTTCCAGTATTCTGGGAGGTGGATCATAGAGGATCCTGCTGTGATTTATGTCGGAGAGTGTTTTGCCTATGTTCTCCTCTAGGAGTTTTATAGTTTCTCATCTTACGTTTAGATCTTTAATCCATTTTGAGTTTATTTTTGTGTGTGGTGTTAGAAAGTGATCTAGTTTCATTCTTTTACAAGTGGTTGACCAGTTTTCCCAGCACCACTTGTTAAAGAGATTGTCTTTACTCCATTGTATATTCTTGCCTTCTTTGTCGAAGATAAGGTGTCTGGGATCTAATTAAAATCAAAAGCTTCTGCACAACAAAGGAAACTATAAGTAAGGTGAAAAGACTGCCTTCTGAATGGGAGAAAACAATAGCAAATGAAGCAACTGACAAACAAATAATCTCAAAAATATACAAGCAACTTATGCAGCTCAATTCCAGAAAAATAAAAGACCCAATCAAAAAATGGGCCAAAGAACTAAACAGGCATTTCTCCAAAGAAAACATATGGATGGCTAACAAACACATGAAAAGATGCTCAACATCACTCATTATCAGAGAAATGCAAATCAAGACCACAATGAGGTACCATTTCATGCCAGTCAGAATGGCTGCGATCCAAAAGTCTACAATCGATAAATGCTGGAGAGGGTGTGGAGAAAAGGGAACCCTCTGACACTGTTGGTGGGAATGCAAACTAGTACAGCCACTATGGAAAACAGTGTGGAGATTCCTTAAAAAATTGCAAATAGAACTACCTTATGACCCAGCAATCCCACTTCTGGGCATACACACTGAGGAAACCAGAATTGAAAGAGACACGTGTACCCCAATGTTCATCGCAGCACTGTTTATAATAGCCAAGACATGGAAACAACCAAGATGTCCATCAGCAGATGAATGGATAAGAAAGCTGTGGTACATATACACAATGGAGTATTACTCAGCCATTAAAAAGAATTCATTTGAAACAGTTCTGATGAGATGGATGAAACTGGAGCCGATTATACACAGTGAAGTAAGCCAGAAAGAAAAACACCAATACAGTATACTAACACATATATATGGAATTTAGAAAGATGGCAAGACGACCCTGTATGCAAGACAGCAAAAAAGACACAGATGTGTATAACGGACTTTTGGACTCAGAGGGAGAGGGAGAGGGTGGGATGATTTGGGAGAATGGCATTGAAACATGTATACTATCATGAAAAAAAAAAAGAAAAAAGTAAAAAATACTAAGTATGTGATGAGAAAGCCCATTAATGCCTATTGCTGTAGAGGTGCTATATTCTGAAACATATTTTTACTTCTGAGCTGTGCAATATGGGAGAATATTTCTAGCTTCTTTATTTATACTAATGGATGCCATGGTATTTCACCAATGTCCCTTCTCCAACACTCATTCCTTCATCTGTTGAACTTATCAACCACTAACATAATTTATCTGAGCACTTCTGCAATATTGGAGAGTTAAAGAAAACCACTTCATTGATATTGAAAATCATGTCGCCCTTCCTGGAAAAACTCCACACCTAATGGCTGCTTCCTGGAGGGCTGTGGGGCCCAACGTTTCTTGGTTTTATGTTATACAACTTTGTAGAGTCATCTCAGTTCCCATGGAATTGGCTGAAGCTCTTCTTTGAACATAACTGAACCTCAGCTTCTCCCTTGGCTCAATCCTGTTTTCTTCATCTTGCCAGTTGTTGATTCAAAACAACACATCCCAAAAAATATCTGCAAGCAAATTTCTCAGAGTCTCTCAGAAAACCTAGCCATTGATAGATTTCTTCCCACGCAGCATCAAAATAAATTCCAAATAACTGAAATAATCTGTCAGCATATCTGACTTTTCACACCAAAAATCAACATACTGTGTTTTAAGAGAAATTAAACTTAATGCACAACTAAGTATTTTAAGCACTTGAATTGCTGGTGTCTGACTGATATCCTTAGAGGCAGTGTATTGGAGGATTTTCAGTTTACAAAATGGTTTCCCTAAAGAAATATTTATTTCTCTTACAAATATGTTTATTGCTATATCTAAGTATCTATAATTAAATTAGTCATAAAATTGATTAAAATTAAGCAATTTGGTCACAAGTTCTTATTCCATAAAAAATTTCAGGTTCACAAAGAAACCAACTGAAATTCAATACTTCTATGTTGTTTAACAAATATAATTAGGGATATGTTCATAAAAAATTTATTAAACATGTTCATCTTCACATATGAAAAGTTATCACCTTAGAGTCTATCAAGAAACAGTTGTTCTTTGCTGAGCATGAAAAGAGAAGCAAGCATGAAATCAGTATTCAACATAACAACTGAACAAGAGAGAACAAACTTACAATAGATATTTCTTAATAACTGATATAAATTTGTTCAAAAGTGAAGAAAATAATGTATTTAATGCAGGCTCATTTACAAATAGGACAACTCATTGGGCATATATGAATTGAAATAACTTAAAAAATCAGTCAGATTTGAATTAAGGATCCTACAAAGTTAAATGTGAATTTAGGTCATAAATTGTGCCAAAAAGTCTGGAATATTCTGTTTCCAGATTAAATAGCTTTCAAAGCCTTTGAAATATACTTTATTAGAAAATGTTGTCTCTTTAGGAGTTCACTGTTCACAGAAGTTCACATATAATGTGTGCTGATATGTAAACAAGATATAACTGTAGAAACTAGGGTTAGAAATACTCAAATCTATACTAGTATCTCTACCTGATTAACTTTCAAATACATGCATTGACTTTCTAATATATCTAAATCTAATAAAGCTGAATATACTTAATTACAGACATAAACTAGCTTCTGCACACAATTGTATTAAAATATTAATATTTTAATAGCTGAAAGCAATTTAAACAATTTGAGTATTTACACTCTGCCTAATAGTGTGATAAAAACATACCTAAAAATGCTCCTTCTTGATATTTTTACTTCTCAATCTTGCTCTTAAATTGCAGCTGCCTTTCCTCTTCCCTCTTTAGAAGCCACCAAAACCCCTCCCAGTTTGTCCTTTTCCCCCACTTGTACTCTCCTCTACCACTGCCCACTCTATCCCCTTCTTTCTCCTTTTTTGCACTTCCTCTTCTTCCTCACTTTTTCTTTATTTTATCCTCAGTTCATCATCTTTATCTTTTGTTATTTTTTCACCTTTACCAGTTACTTGCATATTGCAAGCCAGAAAATGGAGGAGCCAGGAAGCTGAACTTATTTCTCCCTAGAAGAGAAATTAAGCCACTAGAAATCAAACTATTTCCTATTTAGTATCATTTCTTTTATTTTAGTCACATACAGCCTCACTCAAATAAATTAAAAACCTATCGGCACTCAAATTCACAGATGCTTGGTAAATAAAAATATCCTAAATGTTTCTCAAATCTGTCCTCAACTGTAAATTGGGAATAAGATGACTTATATTACACAATTCACAAGAGCTTAAAATAAAATAAGAAAGTATGTGTCAATAAGCCAAGACGATTACATAAACTTAAAATATGACTATCTGATGATCCTCTCCTCAAATATTTTACTACAGACAATCTACCACTCTGTTGTTTGTTTTTGCTGGTAGAAGAAAAAAAGAAAAAGCTACAGTACATCTATAGTAAATGATCTCCCTTCTTCAGTTCTGAATCCAAGCAACTTAGCTGGCTTTGAGCCTGCTCTAACCCTAAGAGTGACCTCAAGACTTAAATTAATCACAGTCGTATTTCCTCTTACCCAAATTTCAGGAATGGACAGATCAATAAATTAAGGCATAAAAGTCAAACCAAAAGCTGTTCTGTTTTTTAAGTAACATTAGCTTTTAATAATGGTTTTTAAAAATAAAATTAATTATTATCCAAGCAAACAGATGAATGATAAAGAGGGTATTATATTTCAGGAAAATATATTATTTTAAAATATATATTTTGAAATATATCATTTCAGACTATATTATAAAATATATATTTCAGGCACAAGCAAGACATTTAATCATCAAATATATCTTTCAGTGTTGTTCAGAGGGCAATGCATATTTATAAAAAGAGAATACAAAGGATTGTATGGGAGATTTCAGTGGGCCAGACCAAGAAGTGGCCTATCCATCCTCAATCCACTGGCTTCGAATTCAGTCACATGCTTTATTTAGAGACTGTTGATCTAAAAAAAAAAAAAAGTTTATCTACAATTACATTACTTATTGAAAGGAGATACATTTTTTTTGGTGAAAAAAATGCTATTTTACCCACACTGTTGTTAAAGAAAAAAAATTATATTTTTCTATCAATGGGACCTAGCTGAAAGGAGGACTAAACTGCATGAAGGAATTATGGCTTGTGCAGATCTTAAAAAAAAAAAAAGAAGAAGAAGAAGAAAAAGAAAACAAGAGTCAGACTTGTAAGATTTCTTTTTTCAGTTGCATCCTGATTACATCACTGAAGCCCTAAATCAAATTATCAGAGGCTAAAATAATCCCCTGTACAGTTTATTTTATTTTATGTTATTATTATTTTTTATTTTACTTAACAATACTGTATTGGTTTTGCCATACATTGACATGAATCCGCCACAGGTGAACATGAGTTCCCAATGTTAAATCCCCCTCCCACCTCCCTCCCCATATCATCTCTCTGGGTCATCCCAGCTCTTTTATTTATTTGTTTTTTCTTAAGGAAATTTGATCTGAGTTTTCTACTTTTTCTGTCAAGAGTCAGTGATTCATGACTATTATAAACCAATAGTTAAAATCTTTGGTTGCAAAGATCCTCATCTTGGCTTTGATGTTTACTAGCTGTATGAGCATAAGGCAATTTGTTAATCTCTTTGAGTTTCTCTTTCTCAAGTTGAAAACATGGATGCAAAAGTATGTACCTCATGGTTTATTGTGAGGCTTAGAGGAGGTCTTATGTATCAAATTCTTTGGAGAATGTTTACCATAAAATTCATGAGTAAATGTGCATAGATGTCAAATATTTCTATTATTATAATTATTGTTTGTATTCATTCTAAAATACATGACTCAAAATTCCCTATTGTTTCTGTAGGGTCATATAGGCGATACACAATATACTAAGATTCAGTTCAGTTCAGTTCACTCACTCAGTCCTGTTCAACTCTTTGCGACCCCACAGACTGCGCTATGCCAGACTACCCTGGCCATCACCAACTTCTGGAGTTTACTCAGACTCATGTCCATTGAGTCAGTGATGCCATCCAACCAATTCATCCTCTGTCATCCCCTTCTCCTCCTGCCTTCAATCTTTCCTGGCATCAGGGTATTTTCAAATGAGTCAGTTTTTTGCATCCGGTGGCCAAAGTATTGGAGTTTCAGCTTCAGCATCAGTCTTTCCAAAGAACATTCTGGGTTGATTTTCTTTAGGATGGACTGGGTGGATCTTGCAGTCCAAGAGACTCTCAAGAGTCTTCTCCAATACCACAGTCCAAAAGCATCAATTCTTCAGCACTCAGCTTTCTGTATAGTCCAATTCTCACATCCATATGTGACTATGGAAAAACCATAGCTTTCACTAGACGGACATTTGTTAAGAAAGTAATGTCTCTGATTTTTAATATGCTCTCTATGTTGGTCATAGCTTTTCTTCCAAGGGGCAAGTGTCTTAATTTCATGGCTGCAGTCACCATCTGCAGTGATTTTGGAGCCCCCCCCCCAAAATAAAGGCTGTCACTGTTTCCACTGTTTCCCCATGAAGTGATGAGACTGGATATCATGATCTTAGTTTTCTGAATGTTGAGTTTAAGCCAGCTTTTTCACTCTCCTCTTTCACTATCATCAAGAGGCTCTTTAGTTCTTCACTTTCTGCCATAAGGATAGTGTCATCTGCATATCTGAGGTTACTGGTATTTCTCCAGGCAATCTAGAATTCAAATTATGCTTCATCCAGCTTGGCATTTCACATGATGTACTCTGCAAATAAGTTAAACAAGCAGGGTGACAATATACAGCCTTGACATACTCGTTTCTCTAATGGAACCAATCTGAGGTTCCATGTCCAGTTCTAACTGTTGCTTCCTGACCTGCATACAGATTTCTCAGAAGGCAGGTCAGGTGGTCTGGTATTCTCATCTCTTTCAGAATTTTCCACAGTTTGTTGTGATACACACAGTCAAAGACTTTGGTATAGTCAATAAAGCAGAAGTAGATGTTTTTCTGGAATTGACTTGTTTCTTTGATGATCCAACAGATGTTGGCAATTTGATCTCTGGTTCCTCTGCCTTTTCTAAAACCAGCTTGAACATCTGGAATTTCACGGTTCACTGTTGAACCCTCGTTTGGAGAATTTTGAGCATTACTTTACTAGCATGTGATATGAATGCAATTGTGTGATAGTTTGAGCATTCTTTGGCATTGCCATTCTTTGGGATTGGAATGAAAACTCACCTTTTCTAATCAGTGGCCACTGCTTAGTTTTACAAATTTGCTGGCATATTGAGTTCAGCTCTTTCACAGCATCATTTTTTAGGATTTGAAATAACTCAACTGGAATTCCATCACCTCCACTAGCTTTGTTCATAGTGATGTTTCACAAGGCCCACTTGACTTCACATTCTAGGATGTCTGGCTCTGGGTGAGTGATCACACCATTGTGATTATCTGTGTTTGAAGATTTTTTTTTTTAATAGTTCTTCTGGATATTCTTGCCGCCTTTTCCTAATATTTTCTTTTTCTGTTAAATCCATACCATTTCTCAATACTAAGATTAAGAATTAATAAGCCACAGAATTGTGTTGTTTTATTCTTGCCAATGCCATGTGCTCTCCAAGTATTGACAGTTTCACCTTTTCTTCCCTTACATAGGCAATATCTGTCAGCTCTGTGCTTATCCCTCACTTTCACTACCTTCACTGATCCATCCTCCCAAGGAAGCCTTGCCCCATGTTTCTTTTCTGGATGCTTTACAAAACTATTGCTGTTTGCATTGGATGTCACAATTATTTTCATATATAAAATAAGAGGTTACATTAGATAATAGAAAATTCAGCTCAAAATTTGATAATGATCTTAGCAAACATTTATTAATCAAATATTAGAAATCATTCCCAAGACTGAGATTTATGACATAAATAAAAAAGACAAAATTTGTTTTTGTACAAGCTTCATTTTCAAAGAAAAGAATTTTTTAAAAGTATTATAAATAATTTTAGATATAATCATAGAGTACAGTGCCTTGTGAGAGAGTCAAGAAGAGTTTTGACCTTTGTTGAACAGGAGGGATCACTTTAAAATGATCAAGGTCAAGTTACCACCTGACCTGATTCATAATTAAGGTTACTACTACTATTACTACTAGGTCGCTTCAGTCATGTCCGATTCTGTGTGACCCCATAGATGGCAGCCCACCAGGCTCCTCTGTCTCTGGGATTCTCCAGGCAAGAATATTGGAGTGGGTTGCCATTTCCTTCTCCAATGCATGAAAGAGGAGATAATAAGACAAAGATAGGACAGAGAAGGTGATGGTCTATCTACACTGTATAGTTTAAGTAAAGTGTTACTTTAAAAAAATTAAACATTTTGGGAAAATAAAAATCACAGCACTCAAAGCTCTGGAATACACAGTACTTGACACAGAGTGAATCTGAAAACTTTGTAAGAGAGCTAAATAAGAGATAACATTGCTAAAAATGTTCAGGTGATTAAGCATTGGCATCAAGGGCAGAAAAAAGAAGACAATCTTATAAAAGGAAAGGATAGCATAACTGGAGGCTAACCTAACAATAAACTGTGGAAAATTCTGAGAGAGATGGGAATACCAGACCACCTGACCTGCCTCTTGAGAAATCTGTATGCAGGTCAGGAAGCAACAGTTAGAACTGGACATGGAACAACAGACTTGTTTCAAATAGGAAAAGGAGTATGTCAAGGCTGTACATTGTCACCCTGCTTATGTAACTTCTATGCAGAGTACATCATGAGAAGCGCTGGACTGGAAGAAACACAAGCTGGAATCAAGACTGCCAGGAGAAATATCAATAACCTCAGATATGCAGATGACACCACCCTTATGGCAGAAAGTGAAAAGGAACTAAAAAGCCTCCTGATGAAAGTGAAAGAGGAGAGTGAAAAAGTTGGCTTAAATCTCAACATTCAGAAAACGAAGATCATGGCATCCGGTCCCATCACTTCATGGCAAATAGATGGGGAAACAGTGGAAACAATGTCAGACTTTATGTTTTGGGGCTCCAAAATCACTGCAGATGGTGACTGCAGCCATGAAATTAAAAGATGCTTACTCCTTGGAAGAAAAGTTATGACCAACCTAGATAGCATATTCAAAAGCAGAGACATTACTTTGCCAACAAAGGTCCGTCTAGTCAAGGCTATGGTTTTTCCAGTAGTCACGTATGGATGTGAGAGTTGGACTGTGAAGAAGGCTGAGCGCCAAAGAATTGATGCTTTTTAACTGTGGTGTTGGAGAAGACTCCTGAGAGTCCCTTGGACTGCAAGGAGATCCAACCAGTCCATTCTGAAGGAGATCAGCCCTGGAATTTCTTTGGAAGGAATGATGCTAAAGCTGAAACTCCAGTACTTTGACCACCTCATGCAAGGAGTTGACTCATTGGAAAAGACTCTGATGCTGGGAGGGATAGGGGGCAGGAGGAGAAGGGGACAACAGAGGATGAGATGGCTGGATGGCATCACTGACTCAATGGACGTGAGTCTGAGTGAACTCTGGGAGATGGTGATGGACAGGGAGGCCTGGTGTGCTGCAATTCATGGGGTCGCAAATAGTCAGACATGACTGAGCGACTGAACTGAACTGAACCTAATAATAGACTCAAAATGAGACTATTTAAATCTATCTTTCTTATGCTATACTGTGACAAAGTGAAATCGCTCAGTTGTGTCCAACTCTTTGTGACCCTGTGGACTGTAGCCTACCAGGCTCCTCCCTCTATGGGATTCTCCAGGCAAGATTACTGGAGCTGGTTGCCATTTCCTTCTCCAGGGGATCTTCCCTACCCAGGGATCAAACCCGGGTCTCCCGCATTCCAGGCAGACGCTTTAACCTCTGAGCCACCATGGAAGCCCCATACTATGACAGGTAACTACTTAAATTCATCTTTCCTGAGAAATCTTTGCTTCTGGCCAAGATAGGATAATAGGACCAGATTTATCCTTCAGCCTTAAAATAACAAACATGCTAAATACATGAAACAAAATTTTCAAGACATAGATAGACATTTGGCAATAAAAGACAGTGATCTCTGAGAGAAAGAAAATAAAAAGAGAAGCCTTTAGATTGCTAAAGCTTACTACATGGAGAAAGTATTCAGGCTGTCACAAGGAGGAAACATAGGTGCAGCCTGCAGGACTCTCTGACTGGAGATGAAGCGCATACTGTGGGGAGAACAAAGCAACCTGAATTCACAGGACAGTGAAAGTGAAAGTCACTCAGTCGTGTACGACTCTTTGCGACCCCCTGGACTACACAGACCATAGGCTTCTCCAGGCCAGACTACTGGAGTAGGTAGCTGTTCCCTTCTCCAGGGTATCTTCTCAACCTCAGGATCGAGCCCAGGTCTCCCACATTGCAGGAAGACTCTTTACCAGCTGAGCCACAGGGGAAGCCCATTCAAAGGACAGAGTATCAGCAAAGAAATGGATTCACAGAGAGAAACTTAGGATACCTATAGAGTATTTCTTTCGAGTTTTCAGCAACATTATGTGAGGTTGACAAAGAAACATCCACAAAATAAGATCGGACTGTACCTGAGACTCACCAGTCTGTGAAAGAGTGCTTATTCCTACAAGCCAGACTCTAAAACCTACAGTTTATGCACTATTAGGTGAAGTATTCAAACTGTCTGGTTTCAGTAGTGGGAAATAATTCACCACTAACCAAACAGTGTTCCAGTCCCACTGAGAAAAATTCAAATTAAGATTAGAAAGAACAAAACTGTTTCTGAGTAACTTAATAGCATCTGTGCAGAAAAGAGTTAATATAGAAGTCCTGACTGCTATCCTTTGAAAGACCTGCATACTAGAGTGGCATAGACTGGCATCCAGGAAGTTAGGTTTAGGGAAGAGTTCTTACCATAAACTGATAGGAGTGACTAGTTGTGCCTAAGCTGGTTGAACAGAAACATGGCTTATGCTGCACATCTTCCTTTCACTTGGGACTATGGGATTTGGGTACTTGATGGACTGGGAGTACTTCCCTGGTTGAAAATGTTTTCACTTATGCTGTCACAACTCATTGCTGGGGGCCTTATGAATGTCCTTTGTGATTCCACTCTGGGAGGACTCTTAAAAACTTGGCCCTAGTTTCCTTCAGTCTCTGCCCCATGTGACATTCCTCTTTGCTGATTTTACTTTTTTTTTTTTTTTCTTCCTTCATGATAACATTCAGGTACATGTATGACATACATTGAGCCATGTATGTTTTCCTAGAGAATCATTGAAACTTTGCCTGGATCTAAGTACTCTGACACATCATCCAAGAACAAAATTCTAAAACATCTATAGGAATTTAAAATACCCAGAATCTAATAAATTAAAATTCACAATGACTGGCATATAAAAATAAATTACCAGGTGTACAATGAAGCAGAAATGTTTGAAATGTAAGGAAGAGAAAAATCAATCAACTTAAAGTTATAGAGAGCTGGGAGATCTTATAATCAGAGAACAAGGGATTAAGACAGTATAATTACATTGCGTACATTCCAAAATTTTGACCATATTAAGACATGGAATGCATTTTTTTAAGGACCCAAATCAACCTTCTAGAAAGTAACACATAAATGTCTGAGATAAAATGTCACTAGATGAGATTAAGATAAGATTAAAATAAGATTAAAAGTTACAGAATGGATACATGTATATGTATGGTTGAGTCCATTTGCTGTTCATCTGAAACAATCGCAACATTATTATTTGACTATACCCCAATACAAAATAAAAGTTTTAAAAAATAAAATAAAATTCCAAAGAAAAATTTGCCCAAAAAAACATGAAGAGTGGGTCAACTTCAAGCAGTCTAATGTACATGCATTTAGAATACTTGAAGGAAGGAGAAAGGGAGGAAGAAAAGCATTACAAGAAATAATGACTCCAAATGTCTCAAACTTAATAAAAACTATAAATCAACAGATTTAAGAACCTCAACAAACCTTAAACATGAGAAATATATAAAGGAAACTATACAAAAGTATATCATAATCAAATTGCACAGAACATGTAATAAAGAAAACATTTTAAAAGCATCCAAAAAGAAACAAACATTATGGACAAATAAAAATAAGGAATACCACAGATTTCTTGTCAGAAACAATGTAAGTGAGAAGACAATAAAACAACAAAGTTAAAGTACCTTTAAAAAGCTATCAATCTAGAATTTTATGCTTATGGATATTTACTTCATAAATGAGAGCAAAGAGGCATTTGAGACATACTAAAGTGGGGAGAAAACATCACCAGCAGACACACACTAAAAGAAATGTTAAAAGAAGTCCTTTGGGGCAGAAAAGAAATGATACTGGCTAAAAAAAAGGCTAGCCAAAGAATGAAGCTAATAGGAAATGATAACTCTGTAAGTAAATATTAGACGTTTTGTCTCATTATTTAAAGTAAAATGTAGTCGACTGTTTCAACAAAAATAAAAACTGTGTAATGTTGCAGTTAATAACATAGGCAGTGATACACCATATAGCAATAATAATATGGAGAACAATAAGAAATTAAAAGCTCTTTGGAAATGATTGCTCGGATTACTCTATCTCTATGAACTAAGAAACTACAAGTTAGGAGCTTTAAGTTAATTTAAATTAAATTTAAATGTCTTAGATACTTGGCATAAGGAAATAAAATTCTTTCATGCAGTACTATATTCTCAAATCCAACTTTAAATTATTCCCGCAAAGTTTTAACCAACATGTATTCAGCCTGATTTTTTAAAAATTATTAAGAAATAAAACTTTACAGGAACAAGACAAGGGTGCCCACTGTCACCACTACTATTCAACATAGTTTTGGAAGTTTTAGCCACAGAAATCAGAGATGAAAATGAAATAAAAGGAATCCAGATTGGAAAAGAAGTTAAACTCTCACTTTTTGCAGATGATATGATCCTCTACATAGAAAACCATAAAGACACCACCAGAAAATTACATGAGTTAATCAATGAATATAGTAAATTTGAAGGATATATAATTAGCACATAGAAATCCTTTGCATTCCTATACACTAACAATGAGAAAACAGAAAGAGAAATTAAGGAAACAATCCCTTTTACCAATATGATGAAAAGTATAAAATACTTAGAAATGAATCTACCTAAAGAAACAAAAGACCTATATATAGAAAACTATAAAACACTGATGAAAGAAATCAAAATGACACAAATAGATGGAGAAATATACCATGTTCATGGATTGGAAGAATCAATATAGTGAAAAGGAGTATACTACCCAAAGCAATCTATAGATTCAGTGCAATCCCTATCAAGTTACCAAGGGTATTTTTCAGAGAACTAGAAAAAATAACTTTACAATTTGTATGGAAATACAAAAAAACTTGAGTAGCCAAACCAATCTTGAGAAAGAAGAATGGAACTGGAGAAATCAACCTGCCTGACTTCAGACAATACTGAAAAACTACAGTTATCAAGAAAGTATGATACTGGAACAAAGACAGAAATATAGATCAATGGAACAAAATGGAACATGGTATATTTCTTCATCTATTTGTGTCATCTTTGATTTCTTTCATCAGTGTTTTATAGTTTTCTATATATAGGTCTTCTGTTTCTTTAGGTAGATTTATTCCTAAGTATTTTATTCTTTTCATCATATTGGTGAATGAGATTGTTTCTTTAATTTCTCCCAAGATGGGTGGGTCATGGTGGAGAGGTCTGACAGAATGTGGTCCACTGAAGAAGGAAATGGAAAACCACTTCAGTATTCTTGCCTTGAGAACTCCATGAACAGTATGAAAAGGCAAAATTATAGGATACTGAAAGAGGAACTCCCTAGGTAGGTAGGTGCCCAATATGCTACTGGAGATGAGTGGAGAAATCACTCCAGAAACAATGAAGGGATGGAGCCAAAGCAAAAATGATACCCAGCTGTGGATGTGACTGGTGATAGAAGCAAGGTCCAATGCTGTAAAGAGCAATATTGCATAGGAACCTGGAATGTCAGGTCCATGAATCAAGGCAAATTGGAAGTAGTCAAACAGGAGATGGCAGGAGTGAACGTCGACATTCTAGGAATCAGTGAACTAAAATGGACTGGAATAGGTGAATTTAACTCAGATGACCATTATATCTACTACTGCGGGCAGGAATCCCTTAGAGGAAAAGGAGTAGCCATCATGGTCAACAAAAGAGTCCAAAATGCAGTACTTGGATGCAATCTCGAAAACGACAGAATGATCTCTGTTTGTTTCCAAGGCAAACCATTCAGTACTACAGTAATCCAAGTCTATGTCCCAACCAATAATGATAAAGAAGCTGAAGTTGAACGGTTCTATGAAGACCAACAAGACCTTTTAGAACTAACACCCAAAAAAGATGTCCTTGTCATTATAGGGTACTGGAATGCAAAAGTAGGAAGTCAAGAAACACCTGGAGTAACAGGCAAATTTGGCCTTGAAATGTGGAATGAAGCAGGGCAAAGGCTAATAGAATTTTGCCAAGAGAATGCACTGGTCATAACAAACACCCTCTTCCAACAACATAAGAGAAGACTTTACACATGGACATCACCAGAGGGTCAACACTGAAATCAGATTGATTATATTCTTTGCAGCCAAAGATGGAGACGCTCTATACAGTCAACAAAACCAAGACCGGAAGCTGACTATGGCTCAGATCATGAACTCCTTATTGCCAAATTCAGACGTAAATTGAAGAAAGTAGGGAAAACCACTAAGCCATTCAGGTATGCCCTAAATCAAATCCCTTATGATAATACAGTGGAAGTGAGAAATAGATTTAAGGGACTAGATCTGATAGATAGAGTGCCTGATGATGGATGGAGGTTCATGACATTGTACAGGAGACAGGGATCAAGACCATCCCCATGGAAAAGAAATGCAAAAAAGCAAATGGCTCTCTGGGGAGGCTTTACAAATAGCTATGAAAAGAGAAGTGAAAAGCAAAGGAGAAAAGGAAAGATATAAGCATCTGAATGCAGAGTTCCAAAGAATAGCAAGGAGAGATAAGAAAGCCTTCCTCAATGATCAATGCAAAGAAATAGAGGACTACAACAGAATGGGAAAGACTAGAGATCTCTTCAAGAAAATTAGAGATACCAAGGGAACATTTCATGCAAAGTTGGGCTCAATAAAGGACAGAAATGGGATGGACCTAACAGAAGCAGAAGATTTTAAGAAGAGGTGGCAAGAATACACAGAAGAACTGTACAATAAGGATCTTCATGACCCAGATAATCATGATGGTGTGATCACTCACCTAGAGCCAGACATCCTGAAATGTGAAGTCAAGTGGGCCTTAGAAAGCATCACTCTGAACAAAGCTAGTGGAGGTGATGGAATCCAGTTGAGCTATTTCAAACCCTGAAAGATGATGCTGTGAAAGCGGTGCACTCAATATGCCAGCAAATTTGAAAATCTCAGCAGTGGTCACAAGACTGGAAAAGGTCAGTTTTCATTCCAATCCCAAAGAAAGGCAATGCAAAAGAATGCTCAAACTCTTGCACAATTGCACTCATCTCACACACTAGTAAAGTAATGCTCAAAATTCTCCAAGCCAGGCTTCAGCAATATGTGAACCGTGAACTTCCAGATGTTCATGCTGGTTTTAGAAAAGGCTAGGAACCAGAGATCAAATTGCCAACATTTTCTGGATCATCAAAAAAGCAAGAGAGTCCCAGAAAAACAACTATTTCTGCCTTATTGACTATGCCAAAGCCTTTGACTGTGTGTATCACAATAAAGTGTGGAAAATTCTTCAAGAGATGGGAATACCAGACCACCTGACCTGCCTATATGCAAGTCAGGAAGCAACAGTTAGAACTGGAAAAGAAACCTATATGCAGTTCAGGAAGCAACAGTTAGAACTGGATATGGAACAATAGACTGGGTCCAAATAGGAAAAGGAGTATGTCAAGGCTGTATATTGTCACCCTGATTATTTAACTTATATGCAGAGTACATCATGAAAAACGCTGGTCTGGAAGATGCACAAGGTGTTATCAAGATTGCCAAGAGAAATATCAATAACCTCAGATATGCAGATGACACCACCCTTATGGCAGAAAGTGAAGAGGAACTAAAAAGCCTCTTGATGAAAGTGAAAGAGGAGAGTGAAAAAGTTGGCTTAAATCTCAACATTCAGAAAATGAAGATCGTGGCATCTGGTCCCATCACTTCATGGGAAATAGATGGGAAAACAGTGGAAACAGTGTCAGACTTTAGTTTTTTGGGCTCCAAAATCACTGCAGATGGTGATTGCAGCCATGAAATGAAAAGACTCTTACTCCTTGGAAGGAAAGTTATGACCAACCTAGATAGCATATTGAAAACCCTAGACATTACTTTGCCAACAAAGGTCCGACTAGTCAAGGCTATGGTTTTTCTAGTAAGTCATGTATGGATGTGAGAGTTGGATTGTGAAGAAAGCTAAGCGCCAAAGAATTGATGTTTTTGAATTGTGGTGTTGGAGAAGACTCTTGAGAGTCCCTTGGACTGCAAGGAGATCCAACCAATCCATTCTAAAGGAGATCAGTCCTGGGTGTTCTTTGGTTGTAATGATGCTAAGGCTGAAACTCCAGTACTTTGGCCACCTCATGTGAAGAGTTGACTCATTGGAAAAGACTCTGATGTTGGGAGGGATTGGGGGCAGGAGGAGAAGGGTACGACAGAGGATGAGATGGCTGGCTGGCATCACCAACTAGATGGATGTGTGTTTGAGTGAACTCTGGGAGTTGATGATGGATAGGGAGGCCTGGCGTGCTGTGATTCATGGGGTCACAAAGAGTCAGACAAGACTGAACCACTGAACTGAACTGAACTGATGGACACCTTATCTTTGACAAAGGAGTAAAATATACAATGGAGAAAAGACCATCTCTCTAACAAGTGATGCTGGGAAACCTTTCAACCACTTGCAAAAGAATGAAACTAGAACATTTACTACTATTATACACAAAATTAAACTCAACATGAATTAAAGATCTAAACATAAGACCAGAGACTATAAAACTCCCAGAAAAAACATATGGAAAAACACTCTCTGACAGAAATCACAGCAGGATCCTCTATGAACCCCTCCCAGAGTAATGGAAATAGAAGCAAAAATAAACAAATGGGACTTAATTAAACTTAAAAGCTTTTGCACAATGAAGAAAACTGTAAGCAAGGTGAAAAGATAGCCTTCAGATTGGGAGAAAATAATAGCAAATGAAGGAACTGACAAAGAATTAGTCTCAAAATATATAAACAGCTCATGCAGCTCAATTCTAGAAAAATAAACAACCAATCAAAAAATGGGCTAAAGAACTAAACAGACATTTATCCAAAGAAGACATACAGATGGCTAACAAACACATGAAAAGATGCTCAATATCACTCATTATCAGAAAACATGTGAATCAAAACCCCAGTGATATACCATCTCATGCCAGTCAGAATGGCTGCTATCAAAAAGTCTACAAACAATAAATGCTGGAAAGGGTGTGGAGAAAAAGGAACACTCTTACACTGTGTGTGGGAATGCAAACTAGTACAGCCACTATGGAGAACAGTGTGGAGATTCCTTAAAAACCTGGAAATAGAACTGTCATATGACCCAGCAATCCCACTTTTGGGCATACACACCGGGAAAACCAGAATTGAAAGAGACATGTGTACCCCAATGTTCATCACAGCACTGTTTGCAATACCTAGGATATGGAAGCAACCTAGATGTCCATCAGCAGATGAATATATAAGAAAGTTGTGGTACATATATACAATTAAATATTACTCAGCTATTAAAAAGAATGCATTTGAATCATTTCAAATGAGGTGCATGAAACTGGAGCCTATTATACAGAGTGAAGTAAGTCAGATATAAAAAGAACAATACAGTACACAAATGCATATATATGGAATTTAGAAAGATGGTAATGATGACCTGATATGTAAGACAGCAAGACACACAGATATAAAAACCAAACTTTTGGACTCTGTTGGAGAAGGCGAGGGTGGGATGATTTGAGAGAATAGCATTGAAACATGTATATTACCATATGTGAAACAGATCACCATTCCAGGTTCAAAACATGAAACAGGGCACTCAAAGCTGGTGCACTGGGCCAACCCAGAGGTATGGGATGGGGAAGGAGGTGGGAGGGGCTTTCAGGATGGGAGCACATGTACACTCATGGCTGATTCATGTCAATATATGGCAAAAACCACCACAATATTGTAAAATAATAAACCTCCAATCAAGATAAATTAATTAATTAAATTTAAAAAGAGGAAAAAAAATGAAAGACTTTAGAGAGAATCAGAAATAGATTTAATGCAAAATCAGACCTCAATAATATTAGATACTAAATTATTAGAAACAGAATTAAAATGTTATATATATATATATATCGCAATGAAGGTGTTAGTCACTCAGCACTCAGTCATGTCTGACTCTTTGCTATCCCATGGACTGTAGCCTGCCTGGCTCCTCTGTCCATGGGATTCTCCAGGCAAGAATACTAGAGTGAATTGCCATTCCCTTCTCCAGGTGATTCCCAGACCCAGGGATCAACCTTAGGTCTCCTGCATTGCAAGAAGATTCTTTACTGGTTGAACTAGCAGGGAATCCAAGGCATCTGGTCCCATCACTTCATGGAAAATAGATGGGGAAATAATGGAAACAGTGACAGACTTTATTTTCTTGAGCTCCAAATTCACTTCAAATAGTACCTGCAGCCATGAAATTAAAAGACACTTGCTCCTTGGAAGAAAAACTATGTCAATCCTAGACAGCATATTTAAAAGCAGAGACATTGCTTTGCTGAAAAAGGTCTGTATAGTCAGTTTCCAATAGTCATGTATGGATATGAGAGCTGGACCATAAAGAAGGCTGAACACTGAAGAAATGGTGTTTTTGAACTGTGGTGTTGGAGAAGACTCTCAAGCGTTCTTAGACTGCAAGGAGATCAAACCAGATAATCCTACAGGAAATCAACCCTGAATATTCATTGGAAGGACTGATGCTGAAGCTCCAATGTTTTGGCCACCTGATGTGAAGAGCTGACTTATTAGAAAAGATCCTGAAGCTGGGAAAGACTGAAGGTAGGAGAAGAAGGGGATGATAGAGGATGAGATGGATGGATGGCATCACTGACTCAATGGACATGAGTTTGAGCCAGCTCTGGGTGATGGTGAAGGACAGGCAAGTCTGGCATGCTGCAGTTCATGGGGTTGTAAAGAGTTGGACTTGACTGAGTTATTAATAACAACAATATCACAATACATAAAGAAACAAAAGTACCAAACACATAAAGAAAAGATATCAAGAATGACTAAGAAGATTTGAAAGATACCAAACAGAATTTCCTAAAAGAAAAGTATACTGCTGGGCATACACACCGAGGAAACCAGAATTGAAAGAGACACATGTACCCCAATGTTCATCGCAGCACTGTTTATAATAGCCAAGACATGGAAACAACTTAGATGTCCATCAGCAGATGAATGGATAAGAAAGCTGTGGTACATATACACAACAGAGTATTACTCAGCCATTAAAAAGAATTCATTTGAAACAGTTCTGATAAGATGGATGAAACTGGAGCCGATTATACACAGTGATGTAAGCCAGAAAGAAAAACACCAATACAGTATACTAACACATATATATGGAATTTAGAAAGATGGCAATGACAACCCTGTATGCAAGACAGCCAAAAAGACACAGATGTGTATAACGGACTTTTGGACTCAGAGGGAGAGGGAGAGGGTGGGATGATTTGGGAGAATGGCATTGTAACGTGTACACTATCATGTACGAATCAAATCGCCAGTCTATGTCTGACGCAGGATGCAGCATGCTTGGGGCTGGTGCATGGGGATGACCCAGAGAGATGTTATGGGGAGGGAGGTGGGAGGGGGGTTCATGTTTGGGAACACATGTAAGAATTAAAGATTTTAAAAAAAGAAAAAAAGAAAAAGAAAAAAAAGAGAAAAAGAAAAAAAATAAATCTCCAGGAAACTGAAAAAAAAAATAAAATAAAAAACAAAAGAAAACAAACCCCAGTTCAAACAAACAAACAAACAAAAAGTATAGTTATTGCCATCAGAAATTATATGAAAATTTTAAATAGCAAACTGTAAACTTAGGTTGAATGACAACTCTGAAGCAGAGTTAAAGAAATGGCATATATGTATGAAGGTTAAGAAATCTAGACATTAATAGAAAAGTCTAACTTAGAACTAAATTAGGATTCAAGGAAGTTGATAGAAAATGCTAAAAATAGAAGCATTATTTGGAGACATAATGGCTTAGAATTTTCTAACTTAAATAAAAACACCTCCTCAATTATTTTGGGAATATATGTTCCCAAATATAGTAAATAGAAATAGTTTGTACTTATAAACATTATATTCAAGCTTCAAAGCAACAAATAAAAGTTATTAAAAGCATTCAGAGGGAAAAGACAAATTGCCTACAAAGAATAATGTTCAAACCACCTTACCATAATACCAATGGATACCAGAAGTCAGTGTAATATACAAACTGTGAAATAAAGTTATTTTACAACCAACAAAAAATGAACATTATTTTTGCAACCTTGAGAACTCCCCAGGTATAATCTGAAACTGATCCCCATACACTAAAGATGAGGACAGACCAAAGAAAAAGGCAAGCCACTCCAAACTCATAGGTATGTATTTTGATAATGGAATTTACTTATGTGGTACCTTGGGTGACTACAACTCAAGTAGGTCTAGGGACCTCCCTGGTGGCCAACTGGTTAAGGATCTGCCTTTCAACTTCCCTGGTGGCTCAGATGGTAAAGAGTCTACCTGTCTGTGGGAGACTTGGGTTCAGCCCCTGGCTTGGGAAGATCCCCTGGAGGAGGAGATGGCAACTGAATCCAGTATTCTTGCCTGAAAAATCCCATGGATGGAGAATCCATGGGGTCACAGAGTCAGACATGATTGAATGATTTAGACTTTTCAAAACAGGGGAAATGGATTTGATCCCTGGTCAGGGAACTAAGATCCCACATGTTGCAGGGTGACTAAGCCCACATGCTGTAACTAGAGAGCCTGTGTGCTGCGACTGTTAAGTACATGAGCTATAGGGCCATGTTCCTCAACTAGAGAAATTTCTGTGTACCACAATGAACATCTACACTGAAGCACCATAAGGAAAGCCCCAGGATATCCAAAATTAAAAAGACAAGTAGGTCTTTGCACTCACAACCAGAATCTTAACAGTTATATAGAGACCTTAACCAAATTCGGTAATATACTTAGTTCAGATGGTCGCAACAACACCTTACTGAACCCTAGGTTGGGGGTTGGATTATCCAGGGAGTTCACTGGTGCTGTCATTTGATTCAACATGAGCAGTCTTATCAGGTCTGGACACACGATAGCCTGTTTGGATAACGGCACAGGTGCTTCTTTGCAAAGCAGTGATAATGTCCAAGACAATTCAATTTTAGAGGACAGGTTTTCTTAACAGAGACATTTCAGTGCTAGTAAGGACAGACTTGGAGAAGGAAATGACAACCCACTCAAGTATTCTTGCCTGGAGAATCCCATGGGAAGAGGAGCCTGGCTAGCTACAGTCCACGGGGTCGCAAGAGTTGGACACAATTTTGTGACTAAACTACCACCACCAACAAGGACAGACTTTGTTGGTTCTCACTGAGGCTTGCTGGGTGGATTTTGTAAGGGTTATAATGTCCTCCAGGCCAGTGAAAAGAATAAAGATGAAGGCCAAATGACTGTACCAATGGGAAAAATAGCATGCTCCCCTGGCCTTGAGAACATGGAGATGGCACTTTAGGAAACTGACCTGTTTGCATATATTATACATTAGTGGGGGAGGGAGACCTGTCAGGTGTGAGGAGATGAAGTGTGGGATGGGATATGCCAGACAAGAGCCTGCATCTTCTCCCCGCTTTCAGTGGTGAGTGCTCTATTCCAGGTGTAATGGGTTTCAGCAAGGTCAGCTCATAGTAGGACAAGATGTCAGTGATAACTCAGTTGTTATCCCTTATACAGGGGTGCAGAGTAACTCAGCCATCCCAGTGGGCTGTCACATTACAAATTCTGGTAGAGAATATCTTCCCCAGCTGTGATTGGATGAGGTTTTATCAACAATGTAGTGTGATGAGCCACCATGAAAAATGGAGCAATGGTGGTTTCTTGTGATTTCTATAACTTTATAGTGTTGGGTGTCTCAGCTGGCATCTCCAGTCTGGCGTATGGAGCAATAGTCCCTACTGATTGCTCATTTGAATGTATGGAAGCTGGAGATGGCACATTAGTCCATAGGCCAAGGTGGTTTTACCTGGTAGTCATTTAAGTTGCTGCTTTGATATTCTACTCTTCCTTTCTACCAAACCTGCTGCTTCAGACTATGGGAGAGATAGAGCCTCCATTCAATGTCATGTTCTTTAGCCCAGTCTTGCACAGCATGACCTTTAAAATGTGACACTAATCACTGTCTATTTTACCAGGGCATTTGTGCATTGTACTCTGCATCTCTAATACCATAATGGTGCAAACTGGTTATACAGTGTCCACACAAGCAAGGGTACATTGAGAACTCTCAGTCAGAGGGAGAGGACCAATACAAACAATTTTCCAGTTTCTCACTGGCTGGGAACTCTAGCAGGTGGTGCCAAATTCATTTGGCAGTTGTCTTGGGCTTTGTTTAGAGTCTAAAACAACACATTCTGTGATAGCATTAACCAAATCACTGTATTTCAAAGGCAATCTGGCATTCTTGAAAATACACCATCTTAACCAGGCACTGTGCTAGCTGCTTTTCTATGTACTTTACCTGTCGTGTCTATTGAAGTGTTAGTTCATAGGATCCATATACAGACTAAGGCTGGTATGAACTAGCAGATTGAAACAGAGAGGGCAGTCTCAGTCTCTTGCAAGATAGCCCAACTTTATTTCCATATATTTTGACCCCACAGGGTTTAATCATGATCATTTACCTCTCTGCTTCTCATTGTCCAAGCCATAGAGTTAATGGAGTTGCTCAGTCGTGTCCAACTCTTTGCAACCCCATGGACTGTAGCCTATCAGGCTCCTCCGTCCATGGGATTTTCCAGGCAAGAGTGCTGGAGTGGATTGCCATTTCCTTCTCCAGGGGATCTTCCCAACCCAGGAATCGAACCCAGGTCTCCCGCGTTGAAGGCAGACGCTTTACCGTGGGAGCCATCAGGGAAGCCCAGCAATCCCTTTAGAATAACTTAATAATTAATGCAAAGAGCAATGGCCCAGGCTTCTGAGTGATCACCAATCAAACTGCTTTGAATACAGCCCATGGACTCCTGCAGTTTCTTTCTGTTTCCATCCAGATGGTACAAATGTTGGACTGAATAACAGCTGCAACCCACATGGGCAGGTTGCTCCAATTTGACCCAACTCTGTACCTGCATCAGAGGCAATTTCACCCACTCCCTTGCTACAGCCCACAGGGACTGTCAGAGGAACAGGAGTGGGGACATTTGAAGGCTCTACATTCTCTACAGGGCCAGGTAGCATGCACATTTCTCTCTGTGTATATGTATATTTATACTACTGATTATGGAGAACCCTGACTTATACAGAGGTAGGGAGAAAGGTTAGTGATTGTAACTATAAAAATATAGCATGAGATTTGTTCTCTACTTCTGTGTCTCTATTATACTTTGAAAAATAAGTTCATTTACAGAAGAAACTGGGCTTCTCTGGTGGCTCAGACAGTGAAGAATCCACCTGCCACACAGAGACCTTGGTTTGATCCCTGGGTTGGGAAGATCCCCTGGAGAAGGGCATGGCATCCCCATGGTCAGAGAAGCCTGGCATGCTACAGTCCATGGGGTTACAAAGAGTTGGACACAATTGAGTGACTAAGCACACACAGAAGAAACTACCACAACAATGTAAAACAACTATTCTCCAACAAAAATTAATTTAAGAAATAGCATGAGGTATCCCTATGATGGAAATATTCTATATCTTGACTGTGGTGGTGCTCATAGTAATATATACTTGTGATAAGATTGTGTAGAACTGAACATACATACACACACAAATAAGTGCATGTAATTCTGCTGAAATCTGAATGAAGTCAGTAGATGTTATCAAAGTCTATTTTTCAGTTTTGATACTATACTATATTTATGCAAAATGTGATCTTTGAAGAAAATGTGTGGTGTATATAGGATGCCTCTTCATTAATTCTTATAATTGCATTTAGTTTATAATTATCTCCAAAAATTTAAAGTAATTTTAAAAAATTTAATCAATTAATGAATGAAATGAATACCATATTCTAAGGTAAGATGCAAGGTCATCATGCATAACTTGCAGACAGCTATCTGAAAACTAATTTTCTGGCCTGAGCTGTCCATCCATCTACAGATAATAAAATTGATTAAAGAAATGAGGTGAATAATTGAAGTGAAAATGTTTCTGAGGGTTGTGGATTGTCCCAGGTTCAATTCCCTCCAATCACCCATAGAGGGTGAAGGGTATCTCTCTCTCATCTAAAGTCTAGAGAAGGGACCTCAAGAGAACCACTCTTGAGGAGTATCTGAAGCTATTGGACACAGAGGACAAGTGTCTATCTCAGGTTGGAATTTCACCTAGTAGGAACAATGAATATTCAGCAGACAAAAGAGTACTCCTAAATAACCTGCCCAAATTAGAGGTACATTTGGTGGCACTGAAGCAATTGTAGGTGAAAAAACTCCTCAGGGATGATGTGGTGTCCCCAAAACCTAGAGATATCTTTAAATACTTGTCAAATCCAGAAGCTAAAGCATCATTTATGTTAGTCAATTCAGAATTTTCTACTACTCCCATCTTGGGGTAGAAACTCCCATTTTAACCCTAAAAGTACATTGTTCTATTAGATTATTTGCCTATGGGATTTTTTTTAAAAATCAGATTCTGCATTTTTGTACAGTTCTTCTTACAGTGCTGGGAACTTCATTTTCTAAGAATTTGCCCATATTCATTTAGATGCTAATGTGTACCTATTGTCTTATAGTAGCTATCTGTGGGAAAAATAAAAGCAGAGCCTGTGAAGCATATACTAAGAAGCATCAAAATTTATTAATGGAAGGAGCCAAAAATATGAATCATAAATAAACCCAGGTACATAACAACCAGACGGACTTAAATAAAAGATCCATCTGTATGGGAGCACATTTTCCTTTGTAAATCTAACAAGATGAATTAGTAGGAGAAGGACTGAGTGGTATCAACTCAGCTCCTCACACTTGGGATAGAATTTAACAGTGAGATTTCTAAAATACAAATGTTGAGGGGGGAGGGATCAAGTAGGACTTTCAGATTAACATATACACATTATATATATATATATATATATATATATATATATATATATACACACACATATATATACACTTCATATATACATATATATATAGTATATATATACTATATATAGTATATATATACTTTATGTATACTATATATATACTATATATATTTATGTATATATATATATAAAGTAATTATCAAGGATCTACTATATAGCACAAGAAATTCTACTCAATATTCTGTAATAGCCTATATGGGAAAGGAATCTGAAAAGTAAATATATGTATATTTTTATGTATAATGGAGTCACTTTGCTGTACACTTGAAAATGAACATAACATTGTCAATCAACTATATTCCAGTATAAAAGAAAAATTAAGTTAAAAACAAATTCTAAAAATTTAATATTTACCATTTCAATTTCTACTTAAAAAAATAAAGGTTTGAAATGTGTTACTGATGAGAGTATACTCAATACAAAGAAAATGGAGATGCATCATGCTAGAGATGTATCAACTAACTTATCTTCATCTGCAGTAGCGGACCAAGTTTGGCCCAGAATTATCATTGTTAAAAGAACAACCAAAGTACCTGAGAGAAGATGGAAAACACTAGCAAAGTATCTTAAAGTTCCTGATGAATTATTCACAAGTATTTACTTTTTTATCAGAAAGCTAATCTTACTACTCTGCTGCGATTCATGGGGTTGCAAAGAGTCAAGACAGGACTGAGCAACTGAACTGAACTGAGCAATGGATCACAGGGTCTCTACATTTATTTAGTAACTAATTATTTTAACATGATTTCAGATATTAATGAATATTCAATGATAGGTATCAGAAAATTAGCATTAATAGCTTCTCAATCTTTATTTTTATGACATTAACATTTTTGAAGAGTTTAGGCCAGTTCAAAAACTGTTCTTCAATTTGAGCCTTTATTTTTTTAAAAAACAAAGAACCAATTGCAAATAGTTCAAAGCAAAATACAAGGAAAACTTTCCAGATATAGACAAGAACAAGAAAAATAAAATTTAAAAATGTACTTAGTAAGAATACATATCATTTGCAGGGTTGGGGATAAGAGGAGAGAAATAAGTGAGGAAAATTAAGAGGAACAAACTTCCAGTTACAAAATAAATGAATCATGGGTATGAAATGTATAGTGTGCCGAAATAGTCAATAACTATGTAATATCTTGTATTGTGACAGATGGTAATTACTTATTGTAGTGACAATTTTGAAATGTATAGAGATACTGAATCACTGCGTCATGTACTAACAGTGTTGTAGCTCCAATTTACTTCAAAAACAAACTCATAGAAAAAGAGATCAGATTGTGGTTACCAGAGGAGGGAAGAGAAAGGAGGAATTAGATGAAAATTAGTCAAAAGGTACAAACTTCCAGTTATAAGATAAGAAACTACTTGTAATGTGCAATTAACACTGTGATATAATGTAAAACTAACTCTAGTATGTTATAATACAAACTTATAAGAGAGTAAATCCTAAGAGTTCTCATCACAAAGAAATTTTTTTTTGATTTCTGTAATTTTCTATCTATATGAGATAATGGGTGTTCACTAAACTTACTGTGGTCATAATTTCATGATGAATTAAGTCAAATCATTATGCTGTATGCCTTAAACTTATACAGTTATATCTCAATAAAACTGGGAAAAAAAGAAAGAATACTTATCATATTTTGTTTGCTTGACTACTTACCATTTTTTGAGCACTTACTATATGGCAAATATTGAGTTAAGTATTTTGCCTAGGAGTAACAGTGAAAAGAAGAGAGGCAAAAAACAAAGGAGAAAAGGAAAGATATAAGCATCTGAATGCAGAGTTCCAAGGAATAGCAAGAAGAGATAAGAAAGCCTTCCTCAGCAACCAATGCAAAGAAATAGAGGAAAACAACAGAATGGGAAAGACTAGAGATCTCTTCAAGAAAATTAGAGATACCAAGGGAACATTTCATGCAAAGATGGGCTTGATAAAGGACAGAAATGCTATGGACCTAACAGAAGCAGAAGATTTTAAGAAGAGGTGGCAAGAATACACAGAAGTGTACAAAAAATATCTTCATGACCAAGATAATCACGATGGTGTGATCACTCAGCTAGAGCCAGACATCCTGGAATGTGAAGTCAAGTGGGCCTTAGAAAGCATCACTACGAACAAACCTAGTGGAGGTGATGGAATTCCAGTAGAGCTATTTCAAATCCCGAAAGATGATGCTGTGAAAGTGCTGCACTCAATACACCAGCAAATTTGGAAAACTCAGCAGTGGCCACAGGACTGGAAAAGGTCAGTTATCATTCCAACCCCAAAGAAAGGCAATGCCATAGAATGCTCAAACTACCACACAATTGCACTCATCTCACAGGCTACCAAAGTAATGCTCAAAATTCTCCAAGCCAGGCTTCAGCAATACGTGAACCGTGAACTTCTTGATGTTCAAGCTGGTTTTAGAAAAGGTAGAGGAACCAGAGATCAAATTGCCAACATCCACTGGATCATGGAAAAAGCAAGAGAGTTCCAGAAAAACATCTATTTCTGCTTTTTTGACTATGCCAAAGCCTTTGACTGTGTGGATCATAATAAAGTGTGGAAAATTCTTCAAGAGATGGGAATACCAGAACACCTGACTTGCCTCTTGAGAAATCTGTATGCAGGTCAGGAAGCAACAGTTAGGACTGGACATGGAACAACAGACTAGTTTCAGATAGGAAAAGGAGTACATCAAGGCTGTATATTGTCACCCTGCTTATTTAACTTATATGCAGAGTACATCATGAGAAATGCTGGACTGGAAGAAACACAAGCTGGAATCAAGATTGCCGGGAGAAATATCAATAACCTCATACATGCAGATGACACCACCCTTATGGCAGAAAGTGAAGAGGAACTAAAAAGCCTCTTGATGAAAGTGAAAGAGGAGAGTGAAAATGTTGGCTTAAATCTCAACATTCAGAAAACGAAGATCATGGCATCTTGTCCCATCACTTCATGGCAAATAGATGGGGAAACAGTGGAAACAGTGTCCAACTTTATTTTTTTGGCCTCAAAATCACTGCAGATGGTGACTGCAGCCATGAAATTAAAAGACGCTTACTCCTTGGAAGAAAAGTTATGACCAACCTAGATAGCGTATTCAAAAGCAGAGACATTACTTTGCTGACCTAGGTCCGTCTAGACAAGGCTATGGTTTTTCCTGTGGTCATGTATGGATGTGAGAATTGGACTGTGAAGAAGGCTGAGCACCGAAGAATTGATGCTTTTGAACTGTGGTGTTGGAGAAGACTCTCGAGATTTCCTTGGACTGCAAGGAGATCCAATGAATCCATTCTGAAGGAGATCAGCCCTGGGATTTCTTTGGAAGGAATGATGCTAAAGCTGAAACTCCAGTACTTTGGCCACCTCATGCGAAGAGTTGACTCATTGGAAAAGACTCTGATGCTGGGAGGGATTGGGGGCAGGAGAAGAAGGGAATGACAGAGGATGAGATGGCTGGATGGCATCACTGACTCAATGGACGTGAGTCTGAGTGAACTCCAGGAGTTGGTGATGGACAGGGAGGCCTGGCGTGCTGCGATTCATGGGGTAGCAAAGAGTTGGACACGACTGAGCGACTGAACTGAAATGAAATCTTACTACAGCCTTGAAATCTATCTTGATTTGTCTACACTGTTGCTAAGGGTGTATATTGTTACATTTTTAGTGGTCGCTCCTGGTATTATGTTCCATATGTAAAGCTTATCACAATCTGCTGCTGCTACTGCTGCTAAGTCGCTTCAGTCGTGTCCGACTCTGTGCGACCCCACAGAAGGCAGCTCACCAGGCTCCCCCATCCTTGGGATTCTTCAGGCAAGAATACTGGAGTGCGTTGCCATTTCCTTCTCCAATTCATGAAAGAGAAAAGTGAAAGTGAAGTAGCTCATTGGTGTCCGATTCTTAGCGACCCCACGGACAGCAGCCTACCGGGCTCCTCCGTCCATGGATTTTTCCAACCAAGAGTACTGGAGTGGGGTGCAGTCTACTTGTCTTGAATGACATTTTACCAGTACAAATGAACATTACTGGTGGAAACATTACTCCTTTCACACAACTGTATACTTCCCCATTTACGAAATTATTTGTTTTCCCCACACTGAGACTCATACCACACTGTGTCGTAAGTTATTTTCTCACAAATCTGGAGTTTTTCCAAAGAGAAGGGCTTAGAACAGCCTCTTAAAAACTGAATCACAGGAATGAAAATTCGAAGAGTTCCCCCCAAATGGTTTGCACTGTGAAAAATGCTCAAACTGAGGTCGTTCAGAAGGAAGAAGTCTCAGTGATAATTGAAATGAAAGTTTTACCTCCTTGTGTACTTAGTCTGCAGTCATATTAAGCCAGTAATTTTATTAGAAACAATAATGTGACTTCCATTTATTTGACTGATAGAACTGCAAATTCATATTCAATTCAGCATTAAGTTCACAATGCTGAAATTAGTTTTAAAATAAATGTTAATTATTTACAGATTTTAGATCATTTTAATGATTTTACAGAAATATTAGTTGGCTTTTGTAGTGGCTGTACAGCTCACAAGGGACCCCACTCACTTTAGCTACCTGTTAATGTGAGTCTGAGTGAACTCCGGGAGTTGGTGATGGACAGGGAGGCCTGGCGTGCTGCGATTCATGGGGTCACAAAGAGTCGGACATGACTGAGCAACTAAACTGAACTAAACCCCATAGCAGAAGACCTGCTAGCCACTTTCTATGTGTTACTTGCTACCCTCCCAGACAGTGATCTTCAACGGGGCTGCTTATCAGCAGAGACATTACTTTGCCAACAAATGTCCATCTAGTCAAGACTATGGTTCTCCAGTGGTCATGTATGGATGTGAGAGTTGGACTATAAAGGAAGCTGAACACTGAAGAATTGATGCCTTTGAACTGTGGTGTTGGAGAGAACTCTTGAGGGTCCCTTGGACTGCAAGGAGATCCAACCAGTCCATCCTAAAGGAGATCAGCCCTGGGTGTTCACTGGAAGGACTGATGCTGAAGCTGAAGCTCCAATTCTTTGGCCACCTCATGCGAAGGGCTGACTCATTGGAAAAGACCCTGATGCTGGGAAAGATTGAGTGCAGGAGGAGAAGGGGATGACAGAGGATGAGATGGTTGGATGACATCACCAACTCAATGGATATGGGTTTGGGTGGACTCCAGGAGTTGGTGATGAACAGGGAGGCCTGGCATGCTGCGATTCATGGGGTCGCAAAGAATCGGACACGACTGAGCAACTAAACTGAACTGAAATGAGGAACCTAAAAATCCTGATGCTGCAGCCCCAACCCCCAGAAATTCCAATGTAACTGGACACAGTATTTTCTCAAATTCCCCAAATGCATGTATTGCAGTACCTAGCTAACTAACTGCCACATGCGTTGACTTGAGACAATCAGAACTCAGAGAATCTAGCTTAGGACAGTAAGAAAATGACTGGTTTGCCTCGATGGGTGGGATCTTATGCTCCTGAATAATAGAGGAATCAAGAGGAACATGTATGCCTGCAATGAGAGGAGAAAGAAGCAGAGTCACTGAGAGGAGCAGACGGAATGGGAGGGTGGTTCAAGGGGGATATTTATGGCTGATTCATGTTGATGTATGGCAGAAACCAACACAATACTGCAAAGCAATTATCCTTTAATTAAAAATAAATTAATTAAAAGAAACACAAAGTTTGTGAGGACTGGCAAGAAGAGTGATATGATTGAAAGACATGAAAAGTAACAGAAAAAGAATAACTAGTATGGTGTTTTACATAGAGGGAAATATATTCTTGTCAATCTCTGCAGAATTGTCTGACCTGCAAACTGTCTTGTATTAGTCACTAGAAAGTGAATGCACAAAATGGATATAGATTGTTACCACTTAGTAGGAAGGTATCTAAGTCAATACTCTCTTAACACTAGTTCTACATCCATGGCAGACTAGGAGACACTCATTGACTCTTCTCTTCTGAAAGTAAGACTTCCTATTCCAACAAAATTATAAGCTCCTCTGGGGCAAAGCCATGTTTTCATTCATTACAACACTTAGCACTGTGCTTTCTGCAGAATGAGGCTTTATTAATGAATCTGTTTAAAGGAATAAATGAGGATCAGTTCAGCTTTTATATACCAGTTGTACATATGAAAGATAAATGTTAGCACCAAGCCTACACATGAAAAAAAGTGATATATTTACAATGTCATTTGCAATATTTTAATTCTATTAACATCTCTACTCCCCATATTGTAAAAATGCAATCCATGTAACTTTTATTTATAATTTACTCTCTCTAGTAATAAATAACTTTTGTTCATATTGTAAATTTCCTAATGCCAATGAAAACACATGGGGAGAAACCTTAAATCATCACCAAATTCTGCTAACATCCAGAGGCCATATGATATTCTAATACAAGTCTTATCAACATAAACCTGTGAGGACAGAAGAGAAAAATGTGTTTGTAGTGGTCACATAAACATTTGAGGTTTTTATTAGGGATCTATCACTATTTGGTAATTCATTGAAATAATTTCTTTAGACAGAAAAAAAAATCATTTTCCATTCTTTTGGGAATATTTGGAGTATTCACAGAGTATCTGTGATTTCCTTAAGTGTGGCATTTTGGATTGGTTAAAACGTTTATATTATTAAAGGCTATTGGAATTGCAAAGATTCTAAAAGCCTTTTTTTTTTCAATGATAGAGAGTAAAAACAAAACACTGAGTTAGAGTTACAAATCTACACTCCTATAGATATGGGAATAATATATTTTGTTCCATCAACATGTCTCCTTTACATTATTCAGCACAAAGCTTTGTGAAATAAGAATCATGGGAATATAAGAATATAAAGGAAAAAGGTACAAATAACAGCTTCATAAACTGAAAATGTACATAAATAAATCATGTATATGTGGGCAGTTTGCTTAGCTGGCAAGAAACAAAATATGGAAAATCTGCTTGTTAAACAATAACTACAGAGTGTGCTTTTATGATGTTTTTCACCGCAGTAATTCATATTAGAGATAGAAGCAGTTGCATGTTAAATAAAATCATTGAGCATTGTTCCCTTCATATTGTAAAGAGCTGACTTATGTTGTTTTTAGATGCCTCCCATTAGAAAGTAAATATTCCTTCAATGCTATGCATTTCACAAAATTTAATAAAGATGAACTATAAATAAAGTCACTGGGAGATTTCAGACAGTTTTATTAGGAGATTGTTGAAAAGAAAAAGAAAATTAAATACAATAACAGTAAACGTGGTTCTCACATTGAAACCAGGCTCAAAGAACTAGGCTACCATAGAAAAATTTCCAATTCTTGCATTATGATGTAAAAACAGATTTTTGTACAGATTTTGTACAACAAAATTCGTAATAACCTTTTATCATTTTTAGAAAACTTTAAATATATAGATAAAAATAGACAATTTTCATAGGTCCTACATGAAGATGAGTATGTTCTGTTTCAAGGGCTTGCATAGAGCGCAAATGTGGTTATAATATAGAACAACTAGACATTAATAATTTTAGGATTACAAAAGCATGGAAACCATAAAATGGGCACAATTTTACTTGTTTAAACCAAAAAACGAATTTTAAACCAACCTGTATAACTAATAAAGGGTAAAAAACTTAAGTTACAGACTTAAAATAACATTTCTTGACTTGTAATATTTACAACATGTTAGTAAGATTCTCTCTTAGCATATAGCTGATAGCTTTTTTTTTATTCCTTTCTAAAATTTCCTTTTATAGTGAACCAAACACTAAAGCATTCTCAAAGGTCTGGAAAATATGTATTTTAAAACTATTTAACCTACTTAACAGGTGACTCTATGCAAGAAGCAGAGCAATGGCTGATTACTACTTATGGAAGTTGTGAGCTTTTAAAAAAAAGCTTTCAAAAATGTATGATTCAAAAGGTTGCCACAAGTCCCTCTGATTTTAAGTTTTATAATCCTTTAAAGACTGCATACAGGGAAAAGCAAGAGATACATACAATAAGGAATAAAATCTCTTGTGTTCAAATAACAAAAGATGTTTATGGAAGAATTATGCTTAGAAAACCAAGTTTCTATAAAGCACTTACTAACAGTGTTCAGTGTTTTAAATAAAAATATTGCTCCCTTTAAGCAAGCTAAAAATAGGAACTGCATATATAACCTTTTTATTGTATTAAAAATGGCCTTAGCTGGTTAATAGCGAGCTACACAAAAGAAATACGTTTCAGTATTGCAAGGAAGACCTAAAAACTATAGAAGCGTAGTGCCAGTGTATCTATAATGTTAATTTCTTAACCAAATCATTAATAGCCAATGAGAACTATCTTTAAACATTTTTAAGGTAGTTTCCTTGGCCATTTAAGATTTTGCTATTTATGGTAATAAATAATGTTAAGATCATAAAATTTAAGATGACAGCAAAATCATAAAATGTCCAGCAACTGTACTGACTCATGATTTCAGTCTTTAAAGGTGTAACTCCACGTATGTAAAAACAAAGAGAAGGTAACTTCAGCCTGTAGTAAGCACTGTTTGCAGCTTGACTTCCAGTTATCTGCACAAAAGTGAAAACACATATGGTAACTCTCAAGAAGACAGTGAAAATAACACATAGGCACCCTTCCCTCTGACCAGGGTGGGAAGCACAACACATTTGAACTTTATCACTCAGCGCTACATGGTATTGGACTGATACATCAAAGATCAAGAGTTTGTTAGGTTTTGTCTTTCAGCAACATTAACATAATATGACATTAACATATAAAAATATTTCTGGTGTTTTGATTTACTATTCAGCCACAATCCATTCTCAATAGTGCAGTTTGGGGCACTAACTAGGGTTCAATATACAAATAAAAGTGGCTGACACAGAGTTCTGTTGTCACCAGATGCATAAGATCTCATTCATTAATACTGTGACTCCAGACAAATATTTACATGCCTGCATGCGTTAAAACCAGAAAGGTGTCTTTCTGACCAACAGGGTGACAAAACATATTTTCTAAAATTTTCATTTTCCTAAACTCTAGTATACTACTGCATACATAATACCTTCCTTGTATGTTTTACGTTTATATACTGTACATGTGACCAACAGTTTGAAGAAGAAGCATCCTGATCATTTTAAGTTCTATATACCACTACCAGTTTGGAATGAAAACATGTTACATTTATATATTTTTTAAGGTAAAAAGACCTTCAGTGAAACCGTTTGGCTTATATCCAATGCTTCTTTTCAGATATGCAAAATGTTATTTCACGGGGTTGTTGTCAATATCCATTTGTTGGTCTTTTGGAAAGTACATGAGACAAAAATCTTCAGGAGAAAAACCACAGTTAGAGAGTTTAAAATAGAATGTAACAATATTATTCTGTGATTTACTGACTTTTTAGGAATCCTCTATGTCCTCTACAAGTTCATTTCCAAGTGTTCTTGCTGGTTTCTGGAGGACATAATTCTGTAAGTCTAGGTGACCAGTGCTACAAGAATCTTGATGTGCTCAGATACAGAATTTTCAGAAGAGGAAAATGGTTCATTCCATTAAAAAACAAAAGGTAGGTCTTATTCAGACCTGCTTTTAAACTGTATACAAGTGTCCAGCAGCAAAGTTGCAGTTATTAACTGTATGAAGTTTGATACTTGTACATTTACAAACATTCTCAGGTCTCTGGTATGAACCACAGATGAAAATCAATAAAGGAAAACCTTTTTTTGTAGAATACTTAAACTTTAAAGAACATTAATACACAAAATTGAGGAAGTTCCCTTAAAAGGACTTTATTTTTTTCCAAACTTTCCAATGATGAACGTCTGACTGCAGAGTTTTTTACTATAACATGGGTTTCTTCAACAGGAAAGATTCAGTACATGACAGTAGTTTTCAAATACAGTCTTCCATCTAAAAATGAACAACAAAAAATAATTATATGACATCTTGGAGACAAATGTGAAAATAAAAACTACACAACCCAATATAAAATTTGTGGGTTTTATTCTATCTTCACTTATTTAGGAAGCAACATTTTTCACATATTCTCAAAGTCAATTTCATAATTACATTGAGTTTATATGTTTGAAAAGAATACAGCATTTCATAAATTCTCATAAATATATATTTGCTATTTTGATATCAGTACAGAGCACTCAGAAAATATGTACGAGTATGTGTGTGTGTGTTACTGATATGCAAAGCTAGCTGATTTCTGTTGAATGACAATTACTTCCTCCAAGCTTGCAGAACCAATTTTTTTCTGAATGCACTCAGATATATCTCCATTATGAAAGACTGAGAGGTGTTGTTAAATATACTATGTAATGCAACTCGTGTGCACACTTGTTGCTATTTATATGAAAGTCATCCAGGTTATTTCATCAATATCAATGAACTATCATCTTTCCACCTTGAAGTGAGATTAATAGAATAATTAAATATTAAGATGCAAATATATTACTCAACTTTTACCAGTTGAGAAATACAGCTATGTGAAAAAGAAATAAATCTTCAATAAATCTACTAGAATGAAGCATAAATAAGAAATTAAAATCCAGAGGAAAAACAAAGCAAAACATAAATCTATTACCCTCTCAACTGTCCACTTTATGGTGTGGTTTAAACTTTCAAAATATTTGTATAAAATGTTTAAATTTCATATAATTTAATATCTATAGTAGAAGGTATATAGAAAAGTAAAGTTTTCAAACATTTGAAAAACGCTTATTGCAGTGCAAGTGTTTGTGAAATGTCTGGTAACTTTAAGAATTCATACATAAGGAACTAGAAATAAACTACAGTGATTAAGGAAACACAGTCTAAATATTTGTAGATCTCACCTTCAACATTAAGTTAATTGAGTGCTTATACATAATCTGTGGTAATTAGTAACTTAAAACCAATGTTAAACCATTTTTCTACTTCACAGAAATACTGATGTACCTAAAATTGTATATTCCTACCGCATGTTTTAGCTTTGCCTCCAGGATATTATGAACTCTGGCTTATTGGTATAATCTGAGCACCCAGTGAATGTTTAATAAGTATGGGTTTGAATGAACAAATGAATGAACAAATCAGATATAATTTTCCTGTGGTTTATATATACAAAGTAGATAAATAAGCCCAAATAAACCTAATAAACTAATATTATAAAAAATTTAAAAATAAAGCTTCAGTTTTTCACATTCTTAGTATCATGTGTCTAAAAATCAGAACTCCTAACAGATATTTTTGATAATGAGTTTTAATAAGTAAAGCAACTAAATGGTTTCAAAATCTATAATAGAAATTATAGGAATAACCAAAGAATACTGGCGTTTTTAACCAAAATTTTCTAATTCTTTTTTTTTTAATTTTTTAAAAATTCTTAGTCTTTATTTAATTTAACCCAACTTTTGTTTCCTTCCAATTTATCTCAATATTTCTATCATTCATGTATTCACTTATGTTGAAGATATCATTCTCATTCTTTTTTTTTTTTTAATAGACAATGTTTCCTAAGATTAGACAGGGGAGGAGAAACATTTGTCTTCAAAATTCAAATTTCATTCAGTGAAGTCATTCAAAATACTTGTGGAAAAGAAATGATTTGTTCAAAATTAACATCTCAAGATTATGAATTCTTAAAAGTCTTTTTCCATTAAAGAAAAAAATTTAAGCCTTAAAGATTATTGATACCTATAGCACATTAGGAGAAGGAATGCAGTAGCAAAGAATGGTTATACAAAAGTTATTCATTAATCATCAATCATTGTAGTTTTGCACATTGTTATAAGAAGAAGGAAACGGCAACCCACTCCAATATTCTTGCCTGGAGAATCTCTGGACAGGGGAGCCTGGTGAGCCACTATCCATGGGATCGCAAAGAGTCGGACATGACTTGGCACACAGCACACACGTTGTTTTAAAAGATCCACTAGCCAGATTCTTCATCCAGGTTCTATATAATGGACATTGACTTTCTTCTCTAATCTTATCTGTCATCCCTCTCCCTCATGCAGTAACCCTGTCACACACCAAGCTCTGCAATGCTGAGGTCTGTTATTCCTTCTAGAAGCTTCAAAATAAATACCTCCTCCTTCCCTGCTTGCATTGCTGTCTTATTAAACATCTCTTAATAGAGCTCACCATAAGAACTTCATAGCACTTTGTCTCACTTCGATGTTACATATGAGAAGTTTCTTACATGGCAAGACCCACAAAAGCAGCAGCCATAATTCTTTTCCCATCAGTATCAGAAGGAGAATGCTTCAGCATGATGCTTTCTTTAAAGATTTTAATGCAGTCTCAAATGTTAAACTTTTGCAGAAATTAATTAATTAACATGCTTATGTGCTAAAAATAATTCCTTTAGCATTTAGAGATTTTAAAGTCTATCTGAAACTAAATTTTAAAACAAAAATATATACATTAAAATATAACACAATATTTTTGGAAGATTTTTATTGCAGCCATATACAAAATATGTTTATAAAAATTATAAACATATTTATGTGCTCAGTATTTAGTCTACTATAACATTTACTTTTAATAAATATGTCTCAAATGTTTGACTCATGTTCATAACAGGAGGAAAGCATCAAGCATTAAAAATGCTGGCTGTAAAATAGATTCCAATTGTTATAGTTAAGGCATTTCCATGGTTCAATAATACTTAGATATCAGAGATTATCTGCCTTAGAATTAACTGGAAATAGAAATTTATCAGGCACAGACAGACTCTAGAAGAGTAACTCTCTCTCTTTTTGTCTACAAAGCCTAACTTTGAAGCAGGCTTACTTTATAATTTTGTCATATTTATTAAAACATTTTACTTAGCCACTAAGTCGTGTTCATGGACTCCTTGTGACTCCATGGACTGCAGACTGCTAGGCTCCTCTGTCCATGGGATTTCCCAGGCAAAAATACAGTAGTGTGTTGCCATTTCCTTCTCCAGGGGAATCTTCCCCACTCAGGGATCAAATTCACATCTCCTGCATTGCAGGAATATTGTTTCCCACTGAGCCACAAGGGAAGCCCTTATTGAAACATATTTATGGATAAATCAGAATCTGTAAGGAAAAAAAAGTTTTAAGTAATTTTACGTTGTTCCTGAGAAATTATATTGACCTGCTAATCTACAGCAAATAATCACATATGGATGTACCCAGAGAGCTAACATCAGGCTTCTGAGTTATGGGACCCCACTCCAGCACTCTTGCCTGGAAAATCCCACGGACAGAGCACTCTTGCCTGGAAAATCCCATGGACGGAGGAGCCTGGTGGGCCGCAGTCCATGGGGTCGCTGAGAGTCGGACACTACTGAGCGACTTCACTTTCACTTTTCACTTTCATGCATTGGAGAAGGAAATGGCAACCCACGCCAGTGTTCTTGCCTGGAGAATCCCGGGGATGGCGGAGCCTCATGGCCTGCCATCTATGGGGTCGCACAGAGTCGGACACGACTGGAGCGACTTATTAGTAGTAGTACTAGGTCTACCTCAGGCCTCCAATAACAAACCACCTGAGAGCAAGCCTAATGGCAAGGGTGCTAGATAAAATACATGGGCCCATAATTCAAACTGTGCCATGGTTTTATGTTATGTAATAAGTATTCCAATATTCTGTCCTTGCCTGACTCTTCAAATAGTAGGCAAAGTGATGGAGCCCTAAAAATCAAGCTACAGGATGGAGATTATTGGAACTTCTGAGTATTTTCATGGCTAAGACTTCATTATTCAGAGTTGTATTATTGGCATTTAGAAGCTCAGAGGCTTTATTTATGTTTTGTTTTCACGGCTGTCTTTTGTAAATTGCACTTCATTTCTGAGTAGATAATCTCACATCTACTCATCATTTCCTATATCATCTTTATTTCTGTATTTGCTGGCCACCAAGAAATATTTTTCCTGATGCTGAGCATGGTTTATGAAATAATTATTCCCTGATATTTCAACTGGGTAAGAATTTTTTAAAGATCAAATCAACTAGAAATAGGAGCTTCCCAGGTGGTGCTAGTGGTAAAGAACTTGTTTGCCAATGCAGGAGACTTAAGAGATGAAGGTTCAATCCCTGGGTCTGGAAGATCCCCTGGAAAAGAGCATGGCAACCCACTCCTGCCAGAGAATCCCATGGACAGAAGAGCCTGGCAGGCTACAGTCCATAGGTTTGCACAGTCAGACACAACTGAAGCGACTTAGCATGCAAATTGAAAATAAAGGTAATAATAATTATGAACAGCATAGATAATATTTTCTGAGAGTCTATTGTGTTCAGGGCACT
Source organism: Ovis canadensis (assembly GCF_042477335.2). Lineage (NCBI taxonomy): Eukaryota > Metazoa > Chordata > Mammalia > Artiodactyla > Bovidae > Ovis > Ovis canadensis. The sequence goes on from NC_091254.1 coordinate 60,656,763, forward strand.
TTACAGATTTCAAATCTAAACTTTTCAACAACTCAACAAAAAAATGTATTCTTAGTGCCTTTTACAAATAGGCTATTAAAGCCTAAAAAAATTAAGTTATCCTGCATATTTTCAAAGAACTAGCAAATAGATATGCAATGAATTGATATTTACTTGAATCCACATCTATTCCATTATGTCACTTCCTCTAAAAAGCAGTTGGAAGATTACTGGAGGAAATACACTGACTCTGATGCAGAGGAAGGGACTGAACCTTAGACATCTTGATACCATCAGTCTCCCTGTTTTGTAAATCTTTTCTCACCATGTTCTCAGAAAACAGAGGCTTCCTTTTAGTATGCAAAACCTCAAATGAACAACTTGAAATCAGAACTAGAATTCTTATAGTTTGGTTTCAGAGCAAATATCTTCCTTTGACACAATGATTATTTGCTTTTGTAAGGGAGGCTGATATGACAGAAAAATCATCAAGCGGCACTTTGTGCATGGGAGTACTTAATTAAAAAGTCTCTTCTAATTAAAAGCATGTGGGAGTAGGGATTGAGTGAAACTATTTAAATTACAAATTCCTTTAATAGTTCCAAAGTTCATTGTGATTTGATGCTTACAGCTCTAATTTGGTGAATAAGTAAGTATCTAGATCACTGAATAGTTTATTGTAGGTATGAATTTTTGCATGCTGCTTACTGTTATTATGCAGATTTAGATCCACAGATGAGTTAAAGAAAATATTTTAAAATACTTATAAAAATTGATCTCATGTTTTAATATAGTTCTGTTTTGTGTTTGTGAATTATATTTACTTTTTAAATTTCATTTTTATTTTATATTAGAGTATTGTTGATTGACAGTGTTGTGATAGTATCAGGGGTACAGAAAAGTGATTCAGTTATACATATACACTGATTTAATATTTTGTACCTATTTTTATATGTAGTTATTTATAGCATCTAATACATATAAACAGATATAGACTTTAGCTCATATTCCATATATGAAACTAAAGTATTAAATAGCTTGATCATTTATTTTAAAAAGTTAATGAAGTTTGTTCAACAACAATCACAATATATGATGCAAATAGAATTTAGCTCATATTCCATATATGAAACTAAAGTATTAAATAGCTTGATCATTTATTTTAAAAAGTTAATGAAGTTTGTTCAACAACAATCACAATATATGATGCAATTTTATTACAAATTGGAACAATTTCAAATTGCTTAGGTGGATTACACCAGAAATCCAATGCTTTCATCGAAACATTAAAAAGAGACTGTGTCACTGAAGAGTATTACTCAGTATGCAGATAGGTATATATTCCAGTTTTGAATAGGACTCCCTTGAAAACATACATAAGGATCTCTTGTTTTTTGTTTTTTGCACAAAGAGATTAATAAGTTACATTTCTGTTAGGAAGTAGCTTTACTAAAAATAGCATCTATTTGGTCAAAACTTATATCCAGACACCTGTAATTGAGTGAATTTTGCTGCTTTCACAAAAAAAGTTGTATGTGCCCATATCTTACTACTCCAGAGCTGAGTAAAATATGAATATAACAGATGGCAAACATATAAGATCATTTATCTAGAACATTTAATATTTACCTAAAGAATATTAGGCTAATATGAAATGTAGTAGCCTTAAATTTTCTCAACATAATGTCTTAATCATATAAAGTAAGGGAAACCAAAAGAAGAGATGAAAAAAAAGTTAATGATTCATGTGATATTTGATAAGACAACGAAAGGAAGTCAAAATAAAAGCAAGAAAACAGAAACAGATGGGAAGGATCTTTGTCAAGTCATAACCCCTCTTCTAAAACCCCTAAAGGAAGAAGCTAATTAAAGAAAATATTGTTTCTTGCTTTTTTAATATAATTTTATATTTAGAGTAAGAACATTCTGCTAATGCTGAGGCAAAGAAGCAGAGACAGAAAGTCTACATTTAACATGAAAAATATTTTAAGAGAGATTGATGTTCAGCACAAGCTCTTTTACAAGAGGATACTGAGTAAATATCATTTCTTCTCATGAAATGCAGATAATAACTGTATAAGTGATTTCCTGAAGTTATGGTCAAGGTTGTGTTCAAAAATGATGAAAAGACAAAAACTGAAGAAGTTGCAACAGATTTTGAATTTTAGATCTTTCAGGGTGATAGTTGCATAACCTGCGGCCCACAAAGTTGAGTGAAAATGAGAAAGGACTGAACATCAGATCCCTTTTGAATGCTTACTCTGTACACATCTGGTGCCATTCTAGAGAGTGGGCACAGACTATGTGTAAGAAGGCACACCAAGCAGAGTATCTTACACAGAAGCCAAATATACTAGTACAGGCAGTAGGTAATGGATTACCTAATGGACCAAAATGGCCCAGCTCATTTGAAATCAGAGTAGATAATATTGTGTTTATTACAAAGTTAGTGTGAAGTAAAGCTCTTGATTGTGGCTAATATTGTAAACAATTTTGTAAACAAGAACTGCTTTTTATAAATTTTTCAGTTTTCTTCAAAGAAGAAAGTGGATGAGAACATCTTCTAGTTTAAAACACGCTCTGAGAACAGAAGATTATTATCTAAAGTTACTATACATACGGTAAAAAGGTAGCTACATTTTTAAACAGAAACAATAAAAATAAATCCCTTTCTACACATGAAAAAACTTATTAGACTCTAGGTAAACCTTCCCAGGTGGCACTAGTGGTAAAGAACCCACCTGCCTATTCAGGAGACATGAGATACAGGTCTCATCACTGGGTCAGGAAGATCCCCTGGAGGAGGGGGTCTTCCTGAATCCACTCCAGTATTCTTGCTCGGACAATCTCATGGACAGAGGATCCTAGGTGGGCTACGGTCCATAAGGTCACAAAGGGTCGAACACAACTAAAGTGACTTAGCACAAAGGCACACAAGCACAATTACAGGGGGAAAGACTGGAACTTTGACATCTTGACAAACTGAAGCAAGTGGAATTAGACTTGAGGTACTGGAGCTAGAAGGAAACATCACTGAGCAGCCTGATCTAATCACACATTCTTTTTAAATAGAAACTAAACAGACAAACCAGTAATGAGAGTTGAGCTTAAAAATGTGGAGAGAAGGCACTTGAAGATGTACAGAGGTCTATGGTTAATCTTAGCAAGCTTGGAGTTAGTCAACTCCAGCCCTGCGCAAAATAATTTTTCCAAATGACTAGTCAGTTTAAAGTATCTAGTTCTTCTAAGAAATTACATTCTTATTGTAGGTCTCTTAAAGTGTCCCTTTGCTTGAATTTCATCATTGTCAACTATTTACTGCTTGTCTATTCACCAAGAACCAGGCAATCTATGCTTAATGTTAAAAAAAATTAGCCCTCTATTAAAATGTTTTAGATGTGAATGATTAGCCTGTACTCATGGAGATAGGGTTTGGATCCTATACATTGTATTTCTAAGACCTAAGTGTTCTTACAACACTTGCCCTAGGATCCAAACTCTTGTCCTCTGCCAAGTTATTTCTACTCTGCCTATACTTCTATTTGGCTCAGAGGTTAAAGTGTCTGCCTGCAAGGTGGGAGACCTGGGTTCAATCCCTGGGTCGGGAAGATTCCTTGGAGAAGGAAATGGTAATCCACTCCAGTATTCTTGCCTGGAGAATCCCATGGACAGAGGAGCCTGGTAGGTTACAGTCCACAGGCCTCAAAGAGTCAGACAGGACTTCACTTTCACTTTCATACTTCTATCAGTATAGAATACACAACCTGAGTCTAATCAAGAGGAAATATCAAATGCAAAGTGAGAAACATTCTCTTAAGACTTTTTTCAAACATGTCAATTTTACTTTTTTTTTTTACAATTTTTAAAAGGCCAAGGAAATGCATAACAATCGAAGAAACAAAAGAAAAATTACAACAACATATAATGTGATCTTAATTTGGATTTAGGAATGCTGTAAATGCTATAAAGGATATGATTGGGTCAAATGACAAGATTAGAGTGTCAATAAAATAAGTTATTGGGCTGATAAATACACTGTATTTATGTATGAGAAAAATCCTTATTTTTAATAAGTACTCCCTAGAATACACATTAAAAATAAGGATTTTTCTCTTATACATAAATACAGTGTATTTACCAGCCCAATAACCTATTTTATTGACACAATACTTTCTTGGAGAAGGCAATGGCACCCCACTCCAGTACTGTTGCCTGGAAAATCCCATGGATGGAGGAGCCTGGTAGGCTGCAGTCCATGGGGTAGCCAAGAGTCGGACGCAACTGAGTGACTTCACTTTCACTTTTCACTTTCATGCGTTGGAGAAGGAAATGGCAACCCACTCTGGTGTTCTTGCCTGGAGAATCCCAGGGATGGGAGAGCCTGGTGGGCTGCTACGTATGGGGCTGCACAGATTTGGACACGACTGAAGTGACTTAGCAGCAGCAGCAGAATGTGTATGGGTAAATACAACAGGTAAAGTACCATGATTTATACATCTTACTTTCAAATGCTTCAGAAAATATTATGCAGATAGAGAAAATTACAAAGTATATAGAAGAAAAACATTAACAATAGGTGAAGATTTGCAAAGTGCATATGAGAGTTGCAAAAATTTTTAGCTTTTCTGTAAGTACTTTTTTAAAAATATATATTAAAACTAAATAGGTTTCCTAAGAGGAAATAAATAAAATATAAAATAGGTTGCCTAAGTGAAATGAAATTTTAATAGTCACCAATATTAGATATTTATTTATAACTAGCTGAAGATTTATCCTCTCCACTAGCCATGTGCACAGTTGTTACACTGATTCTATGAGCTGTATTCTCACAGTAAATATGCTTTCTGCTTAATAGCAAGGTTTTAAGAAGTTCTATTCAAATATCAGATAGTAAGGTGATGCTGGGTGATTTTCTTAATAGAGTTCTCCAGAAAAACCAGGTTCAGATTCATGAAACTTATTGGACTGAGGGTGAGAATATAAGCTGGATTCTTGTCTATTGGTCCATTATGTTTGAAAGGTAAATTTACAATTGCAAAGTTTAGGAAGTCTACTTAATTGTCTTACCCCTTAGTTGGTGAGGGCTGTGTAGGCTAATGTGCACTTGGTATAAAGAAATACCTATTCTGTTTAACTATTTGAAACACAGCTTATCTTTTAAAAGTTTATCAAAAACAAAAGCAAAGCATAACACAGACCTCCTTAAACTTGTAGTTTCTGTAAATAAAGGAAAATTGCTGCTAGGTCTTTTTTGGTAAGTATTTGTGCATGTGTGTTCTAATTAAGCATTCATTAGTAACAAGTGAGAATTCATCAGAGTGGTTAATGTACCAGCAAGTGAAAATGGGATGCTTTGCACTTAGGTTACCTTGTCCTGATTGTAAGGTGAGACCTCCCAACTTCAGCAAAGTGAAGCACAGTGAAGTATCTTATAACTTTCTCCATCCTTTTATTCATTTCTGGGAGAAAGAAAACTAAGACACAGGGATGGAAGGAAATAATCTGAGGGAATAGCTGAATTTTAGTGATGATGGACTATGCTTAATAAAAATAGAAACATTAAAAAAGTGATGCCTTATTTGATAAAAATAAGATACTGCTAAAAAGGGGAGCAAGGATCTTTCAAATCAAGCATTTGATCCTTTAAAACTGCAAGAGACAGGGAAAGTTGGCAGTGAATAAATTGAGTTTTCAGAATAAATACATTTGTTTTCTCTAGTGAACAACCAAAAGTGGCAATTAGAAGAACAGTTCTTGTCAGAGTTTAGTTATTTTATTTTAAGCTTGGCCGGGGAAAAATCATCTTTCTTTTAAAAGTTTAGCATTTTTATGCTTCTTTTTTATAGCATGACTAATTCAGTAATTTTAATAAAATTATATTTGTTTAGGGAAGTAATTGTGAATGAACAAAGTTCTAAATATCTAGAGCTTGATTTAACATTTAAACAATGCTAAACCAAAATGCCGTTCTAGTGTTAAACTTGACAAATGTCAAACTTCAGTGAAAGGTTGCAAATGTTTTCAATAAGTATGGTAATTGTTTTAACTGAAGAAATGGCACTTTCATAGGGAATAACTTTTTTCTACATCTCATCCAATAGAATCATCAAGTATTTGGATAGTACATGGGTGAGAACACGAACATGTTGTACAATAACTATTAAATAAGATAGTTCTCTGTGCACTAATTCTAAAATTAACATAAGGGATCAATTTAGAGATATGTAGTGTTATCGTATAGAGAAAGATTAGCAAACAGGCAAGAAAGTGTGCTGATAGAATTGTCATATCTAAAGAAAGAATATGAGAATCAGTTGAGTGTTTGTCAAACAGAGTTGTTCAGCCAAGTCTTAATAAATGTCCATTAAAACATGAACCAAGGATAAGATTACCACCAAAGACTGATGTGGACATCTGGTCTACCTTTACATACATTCCTGAATACATGAAATATTTTAATTATATAATACTCAGTGGGCTGATCCCATTCTTACCAGGTACCTTGACAATTTTATTTACTATATAATCCTTATGGTAGGAATCCTCTAAAATGGCTATCACTGCTCCTCGCCTCCTGGCAGTCACATGCTTGTGAGATATTTCTCACCTTTAAGTGCGGACTTTATCTAAAGACTTACTTCTAATGAAGAGAATATGGCAAATGTGATGGAAAGTCAATTCCAAGATGAGGCTGTAAAAACTGTGACTTCCATCTTGCTGGAAGATACTTTTTCTATGGATCTTTTCACTTGCTTGATAAGATGAAGTAGGTTGACATGTACTGAGTTGCCTCATGGGAGGTCCATCTGACAAGGACCTGATCATGGCCTCTGGCCAATAGCCAACAAGGACCTGACGCCCTTTGTAAAACAATCTTGATAACATGAGGTGTGCCAAGAGCTATATGACTGAGTTTGGAAGTGGAGCTTGCTTCAGTTAACTCTAGAAATGACTGAAGTTTTGGCAACCTTTCCAAAAGTTTTGGCAACCTGGGAGACACCTGAAAGCATAGGACCCAACTAAGCTCCTTCTAGATTTCTCATGTATAGAAAAGGTGAGATAATACGTGATATAAGCCATGAAGTTTTGAAGTAATTTGTTGTGTTACAACATATAATAAACACTCCAATACTTTGGTCATGTGATGTGCAATGAGTAAACTCACTGGAAAAGACCATGATTATGGAAAAGATGGCATAAGTGATGGCATCTGGTCACATCACTTCATGGCAAATAGATGGGGAAATAATGGAAAAAGTGAGACTTTATTGTTTTGGGCTTAAAAATTACTGCAGATGGTGAAAGCAGACATGAAATTAAAAGAGACTTGCTCCTTGGAAGAAAAGCTATGACAAACCAAAAAGCAGAGACGTTACTTTGCCAACATAAGTCCATCTAGTCAAAGCTATGGCTTTTCCAGTAGCCACGTATGAATGTGAGAGTTGGACGATAAAGAAAGCTGAGGGCCTAAGAACTGATGTTTTTGAACTGCGGTGTTGGAGAAGACTCTTGAGAGTCCCCTGGACTGCAAGGAGATAAAACCAGTCAATCCTAAAGGAAATCAGAATATTCATTGGAAGGACTGATGCTGAAGCTGAAAAACCAATACTTGGGCCACCTGATGTGAAGAACTGACTCACTGGAAAAGACCCTGATGCTGGGAAAGATTAAAGGCAGGAGGAGACCAGGACGACAGAGGATGAGGTGGTTGGATGGCATCACTGACTCGGTGGACACGAGTTTGAGTAAGCTCTGGGAGTTGGTGATGGACAAGGAAGCCTGGCATGCTGCAGTCCATGGAGTCGAAATGAGTTGGACCTGACTGAGTAACTGAACTGAATGAGAAAGATTGAAGGCAAAAGGAGAAGGGGTGGCAGAGGATGACATGATTAGACAGTGTCACTTTCTCAATGGACATGAATTTGAGCAAATTCTGGTAGATTATGGAGGACAGGTGAGCCCAGTGTGCTGCAGTCCATGGGGTTTCAAAGAGTTAGACACAATTTAGCAAATGAACAACTTCTTTTATAATCAAGGTGTGCTGGTCATTGTCACAGGTAAATATGTCAGTTCTTATGACTTACAATTCTTTAGTATATCTTAGTTTGGTTTCTTTTAGAAAGGATTGATAACCCAACTCTGGGTAGTGTGGAACTCACCAAGCCAAATGCTGCCTTGTGAGTGCTCCTGCAAGCATCCCTGCATTTCACAGAAATAGCAAAACCGAATTGTATATTTCCCAGTATGATATTTCTTGTCTTATTATATCAAAATGATTTTTTTTAAAACCCTCTCTAGCCTGCTACTAATTACATAAGCTATTCTAAATCACAGAATATTTATTTTCACAATTTTAAAAAGTTTGTTTTGGTATTTTAAATATATATGTAAATGTATATCTGTGGAAATGGAAATTACTTATACTACCTTAGAGTAATTTGATTCTATTGGGAATAAAACAGATTTTCTCAAAGATTGATGATCTTATTTCATGATATATTGTGACCTTCTCAGAAATAAAGACAATAAAGTGCAATAGTCTAATTCTTACATTAAACTTGTTTCAGAATAATGATTGTATCAAATCACTTGATACAATGTGACAGAAGTAACTATCCTATGAAATTTCATAGCTCCATACTGCTGGGATTGTTACCATGTAACGAGCTATTTAAAAAGACAAGAAAAAGAAGAAAAAACAATCTAAATCTCTCTATTAAAACCATCTAGAAATCGGACAATTATTGTAATGTCTTTCAGAATCTGTGGTTCAGTAGTGATGATTGAACAAGTTCAACTTTTGTTATATCTAATATCTTGCAATATTTGAAGCAATATTATTATATTGGATGGTTTTCAATGAAACAAACATAATTCTTTGCAAATTGATCAGTAAAATATCAACAAAATAGCCACAAATAGTAAGAAATTAAGACACTAAATATTTTCTAAAATGGAAAGCAACAAGAAAAAGACAAAATGTGTTATCACCAAAATATGCAGTGCTAATAGATAAGTCTGCATTTTATAAATTATCTGTCCCTGTAGACAAAGAGTTTCTGGAAACATCTGAGCACTCTAGACTTACAATTTGTGTTTATTAGTTTTCAATATATACTAAAATTCCATGAGATTGGCAATTTTTGAAAATGCAGTTTCAAAAGCATAAACACAAAAACTCTACAAATAAACATCTTAATATGTTATAATAAATGTGCATATAGTTAGAAAGAAAATAAATGCTGATATATGTATATTTCATGCCCATTGTGAAATTTTGCCCTGGGTCATTATAGCATAGCCCACTATTTCCATTAAAATTAACAGCTTGTGGCTGTGGTTACTGTCACTGTTGCCTAATTTTCCCCTAACTAGCAACTATAACATGAATAAATTAAGTTATAGCACCATGTACATCATTATATCCTGAATTAAGGTTAGATTTCAAGGATTGTGGATTTAAGGAACTCATCTAGAATTACATCAAAACTCCTTATAGTAAAATATTTATTTCCCTAGCATAGGGCCTAAATCAGAGAAGGTAATGGCATTCTACTCCAGTACTCTTGCCTGGAAAATCCTATGGACGAAGGAGCCTGGTAGGCTGCAGTCCATGGGGTTGCTAAGAGTCGGAAATGACTGAGCGACTTCACTTTCACTTTTCACTTTCATGCATTGGAGAGGGAAATGGCAACCCACTCCAATGTTCTTACCTGGAGAATCCCAGAGATGGGGGAGCCTGGCGGGAGGCCGTCTATGGGGTTGCACAGAGTCAGACATGACTGACGTGACAGCAGCAGCAGCAGGGCCTAAATGCTGCTCTTAATTTCAGGGCTATTTCCTAGTGACACTTGGACATCCCAATTGTTCAGCCTATTTTATGTTATTAACCCTAAATTACTTGTCTAGTATAAAAATATAAAGCTCTATGTCTTGGATAATAAAGCTTCCTTGTTTCTCATTCATTCTTTGGTATCATCATGGTGTCTGAATGAAGCATTCCCTATTTAACAGGCTTATTTAACAGGTTCTCTTTTTTAGGATTTCTCTACTCAGATGAGGATTCACTAAATGCTGGAACTCTAACCAGAGACTTGATGACTCTATTACCAAATGCCTTATGTATTGAAAAATCATAGTCCTCTTGAAGCTTAAAATAATACTAATATGTTATGATAATTTGGAATATCATTATATGAGTACTTCTTTACTTACTAAGTCTAAAAACAAATAAATGTAATTTTTACATTCCCCTCATCAAAATAAGAATGTATTATGCTGCTCAAATGATTGCAAAGAATGTCCATGCATTAGAGGGTAAAGCTAACAGTGAGGGTAAATGATTGCTGCTTTTTTTGTTTATGACTCTATTCAATGTACTCTGATTACTTGAAAGGACTAGTATCCAACATATCGCCATATGCAACAGTATCATGAAAAATACATGTCTCTTAATGCAAGAGCTGAATTGACATTTTGTCATAGGCAAATTCTGCAGAATCAACAAAGATGCAAAACAACTAAGGCAAAATATGAATTATCTAATATACAACTATGTATTTTTAGCATTCTTTATTCTAATTTTATGTGTATAACATAACACTATAAATATTTTGTTCCAGTTTTATTACACTCATTTTAATGGACAAACTTCAGTGGTGAGTAATCCATCCTTTCTAACTGCCATAAAAAAAGCTACATTATGTTTTCTCTGTTTAAAAATATATATATATTGGGTCATTCATTACAAATAAGGATGGTGCAATGTGAGAGGAATGTGTTAACTCATAACCATTTGAGTATACTTGGCTTCCCAATGTTGCATTTGTTACTTATGTTCTTCTGGTGTGGGGAGGGTGGCTTGATACTGTAGCCTTTTTTAGAAGAATGACAATATCAAAATCATGCAAAGAGATTCTATATTTCCTACATAAGACTTTAATGGTGCACAAAGCTGTGTCTCTTATCTAGACCTTACATTCAAACTACCTCATTCAAGCTCCAGCTCTATGTCTACCTACATGGGTACTTCAGCTTGCTGAACTGCTCAGCTGTCATATCAAAATCAGAAGCAAGAAGGCAAACTCATCATCCTATGCTTTAACCTGGATCTTTTTTCTTGATTATCGATTTCAAATCAACAATCACTGTTTCCTAAGCCCTGCATTTTGATTTTCCCTTGTATTTCAACCTCCAATCTATTTCTTGCACAATACCAAAGTTTAAATCTTCAATACCTCACTCACTTCCAAATTCATTACATTCTTTACCTCTTTATTCTCACTCTTTACCAACTTCTCCTATATAATATTTATATTGTTTATATTTAGGATTTAGTATTGGGTTGGCCAAAATGTTCTTTCAGGTTTTTTCCCAAGATGTTATGGAAAAACCTAAATGAATTTTTTACTAACACAATATATTTTATTTCAGATATAAGCAAGGGAGCAGGTTTTTATTTTAATAAATATTGTTTAAGAATCTGTTGAGAGTCTTAAACAGAAGCAGCTGTAATATTTATTCCTTTTGTTTTCAAAATTTATATAAAATATGCCAATAATATGGTTTCTCAGAGATTTAGACTTGTGACTTACATATCTAGACTTAAATGAATCTTCACCAATCATGCAATTAGAATAATTGCTTTGTTTGTACTCTGAAAGCACTTTGTTTACATTTCGGAAGCAATAGATCAAAGTATTATTCATTAAAAGAGAATGATACATCTTTTACAGCTTTCAGGAAAAAGTCAAATGTAATTTCAGATGTAATCTATTAAATTAATTTTAAGTCTTGGAACATGTATGTTCCCAATAGTATAATAGTGAGTTCCTATAAACAAGTCTAAAAGTGAATTACATTTGAAAAACTTGGAAGTTTGCCTACCTTAAATGTTTATGATATATGTTAATTTCTAAAGAAAGAGAAGTGAAGACACATGATGTAGTCATATTTTAATTTGTTAAAATCGTTCCTCTTTCTTATAAAATTTTTGATATATAAATATTTCATATTTTATGTAAGTAAAATTTGAATTACAGTCCCTACCATCCCTGAACCCCTTGACACCCAATTTTATCAATAGAAATTAACTCAATATGTATTTTATTAGAATTATTTATGCTTGTTTATATCTCATGGAAATATGAATTATTTAGAAAAGTTATTTTTTGCATTTTTTCTGGCCCGAGCACTTAATAAGCATTTGTTAAAATGAATTAGTTACAGCAGATTAAATACTAAAAAACATAAAAACTACATTAGTATTAAAGTTAAATTATAGTTCAACTTTTTAGTCAAATATATTAGTTTTAAAGCAATACATTGTTTATTGCAGGGCTTTTAGAGTCAGCAAAACACTAAACATGGACTTTGAAAATTCAAGAAGATATATGTACTGCTGCTGCTGCTGCTGCTGCTAAGTCGCTTCAGTCATGTCCGACTCTGTGCAACCCCATGGACGTCAGCCCACCAGGCTCCCCCGTCCCTGGGATTCTCCAAGCAAGAACACTGGAGTGGGTTGCCATTTCCTTCTCCAATGCATGAAAGTGAAAAGTGAAAGTGAAGTCGCTCAGTCATGTCCGACTCTTCGCGACCCCATGGACTGCAGCCCACCAGGCTCCTCTGTCCATGGGATTTTCCAGGCGAGAGTACTGAAGTGGGGTGCCATTGCCTTCTCCGAGATATATGTACATGTTATATATATTTTAAATGACCTTTATTTTTTAACAGACAACCATTTACAATTTTTGTTCTACCCAAATGTTCATGAGACAATTTTCAGAAAAGGATATTGCAAAGTCTATAAGCTATGTTGAAAAAGCACACTTATTTATGTTTTTTCCATTCCTTACTGTAGTGGAGATTTTAGAGTAATTGCAAGGAGGTGAAAGTTACAGGAGTTTTAGGAAGAGAGAGTAGATGAAAAATACTTAATTGAAAGTAATGAGAACAGCAATTTTAAGATTTCATTGCAGTTTAATTTCACAATTTTGGCATTTCTAGTATTTTCCTTCATGTGAAAGTGAAGTGAATTCACTCAGTCGTGTCCGACTCGGCGACCCCATGGACTGTAGACCACCAGGCTCCTCTATCCATAGAATTTTCTAGGCAAGAGTACTGGAGTGGGTTGCCATTTCCTTCTCCAGGGGATCTTCCCAACCCAGGGATGGAACCTGGGTCTCCCGCATTGTGGGCAGACCCTTTACTGTCTGAGCCACCAGGGAATCCCTTTCCTTCATGAGATGCCTTTATATTCTGTATTTATTAGCCTAATCATATGTAAATGTAAACCTCCAGTTAATGTTTAGCGAGGGAGAAAACACAAGCCACAATAAAGATGAAAACAAAATTAAAAGAAGAAAACTGTGTAAACAATATCTTTATATGTTTGTCATGGTGGTAGTCTAGTCACTAAGTCATGTCCAACTCTTGCAGCCCCATGGACTGTACCTGCCAGGCTCCTCTGTCCATGGGATTCTCCAGGCAAGAATACTGGAGTGGGTTTTCATTTCCTTCTCCAGGGGATACTCCCAACCCAGGAATCAAACCTGGGTCTCCTGCATTGCTGGCAGGTTCTTTACCGACAGCCACAAGGGAAGCCCATGTTTGTCATACTGCTAACTTACTTTATTGAGAAATCATAAATGCTGCAAATAGTAAAAAGCAATAATCACTCATTATTTTCAGATTTCACAACAAAGGTCCGTCTAGTCAAAGCTATGGTTTTTGCAGTAGTCATGTATGTATGTGAGAGTTTAACTATAAAGAAAGCTGAGTGCTGAAGAATTGATGCTTTTGAACCTTGGTGCTGGAGAAGACTCTTGAGAGTCCCTTGGACTGCAAGGAGATCCACCCAGTCCATTCTAAAGATCAGTCCTGAATGTTCATTGGAAGGACAGATGCTGAAGCTGAAACTCCAATACTTGGGCTACTTGATGCGAAGAACTGACTCTTTAGAAAAGACCTTGATGCTGGGAAAGATTGAAGGCAGGAGGAGACCAGGACAACAGAGGATGAGGTGGTTGGATGGCATCACTGACTCGGTGGACCTGAGTTTGAGTAAGCTCCAGGAGTTGGCGATGGACAGGGAAGCCTTGCGTGCTACAGTCCATGGGGTTGCAAAGAGACATGACTGAGCAATTGAACTGAACTGAATGGAAACAGTCACTGATTCATTAAATATTGGTAAATGTGCATGCACACCTGTTCCCTAATGTTTCATGTTACAGCACCACAAGTGTTAAAATATAAAAGTGTGGAATGATGAGATAAAATTTCCCTCCTTTGTTGACTATAAAATTTTTACATTAAGAAAATAATGGGAAAGGTGTTTGTATTACCTTTGTTTTGTAAAAATACCATGCAAAGGAACAAACTGAGTTGTGATAAAACACAGCTTTTTCATATAAATTGTTTCTTTAAATAAATGCTTGTGTTCTAATTTTCTTACAAAATAGTAGAATTGTGTTTTAAAATATTATTGAAAACAAGGCAAATAAGAAGTGCATTTGAGACCAAAGTGGGCAATTAGCCATGATGTTTATGTGATCTTACTATAGCAAAAACAAAACCCCCCAAATCTGGCTATACTGCAATATAAGTATATAAACATTCTAAAAATATTCACCTAGTTTGTGTATGTTTATTTACAGACACTGAAGCATCAATTTTCATAACATTTTAATTTTATAACCTTTTCACTGTATACATCAATGTTAACAGTATTTTGGAATTAGTCAAGATTGTTGTGGATGTGAAATTATAAAATGAGACAATGTGAAAACTAAACAAAATATTATTCCCATATTTGGATCAAAACAATGTTTGCTCTGTTGTTACCAAGATAGCTCATCTTCCTCAGTGTTTTCACTTTTTTTGAATGGATAGTCTGTCATGGTATGGGCCATGACTTGGTAATGACAAATCCCATGTTCTGAATTTGGACTTGACAAAGGTAACTTCTTGAGAGCGAGTGAGGAGGTTTCTGTCTAGCCTGCCCTCAAATAAGTTCAATGCAATGGGGACACCTTGCCCTCCTTTGATACATTAATGGGTGTAACAAGGAGCAATAAGTCACTCAATAAAGTTTCCCTGCGTTGCAACTCACTGTAGGGCTACATTAAACTGTCTAAAAATAGTGGGGTTATATGATATACAGAATAGTTTAGTTTAGTCACATTTTGATTCTACTGCTGATAAATCTTGGAAAGTTAATGTAAATATATCACACATCTCAATAAGGTCCCACTTGGGAAAGCTATGAAAAATTAACAAAATTCTTCTAAAAGACCATAAGCATATGAGTGCCATGCCATTAACATTATTCTTTTTATTTATCACATTTACTTCACTCTTGGATATGTTAAACAAGATTGAGTCTGAATTCTTAGGGTAATAAAACCCAAGGAGCTATAATGTATAATTAATCAATGCTTTGAGACTTCCCTGATGACTCAAGCAGTAAAAAATCCACCTGCAATGCAGGAGATGCAGGAGACTCAGGTTCGATCCCTGGATTGGGAAGATACCCTGGAGGAGGAAATGGCAACCCACTCCAATATACTTGCCTGGAGAATCTCATGGACAGAGGAGCCTGGTGACATACGGGCCATGGGGTTGCAAAGAACCAGACATGACTGAGTGACTAATACTTTCTGCAATATATTTAAATGTTTCTCATGCTAATAAATTAAGAGATTAGAATTGTTAAAACAAAAAAAAAGAGGCATTTTTAATGCTTCACAATAATCACACCACTAAAGTGTCTGATAAAATCAAATAAATCTGAACTGCACACATCTGAAAAAAGCATAGGCAGAGAGGTCTCATGAGTCTATCTTAAAAGTATGTCTGAATTCAAAGAAGGTAGGAGAAGTCATTGCATTCACTTGAAAAAGCTTGGAGAACTGTTCTTTTTACTTGCGATTTGTTATTTTCAATGTGGTTTATATATTGAAAATTGACACACTGTGAGTTTTTTTGATTGAGAGAAGTTTTCCTGATTTACTATTATCAGAGAACACAAACGAACTTGTTTATTTTGTTAAGGCTTCCATATTGTTTTTAAAATCTGTCATTTTATATAAAAATATGTATTTCTGAATGACCTCAGAAAACACATATGGTAATACTGAACTTATGGTCATACTTGGACAATCATTGGCTTGAACCCAGAACTATCTGTGGGTTTAGAAGAGGAATGTATTTTTCATCCCTTCTGTCTTATTATAAATCTTTTCCATTTGTTAAATTCTCTATTTTCCCAAAATTTAAACTAGAGATAAAGTCTAGACTGTGAGATTTTATGTATCACTATGGAGAAACCTGTAAGAAAAGAGTCCAGAAATCGACAACTTGAAACAAGGTAGATCTGAAACTATATTAAGTAGCATAAACCATGAAGAAAAAAAATAAACCCATTGAAATGATTAATACAAGCAAATATCATTTCATCATGAAAATGAAATAATTAGTTCTTAATTTGTTTACAATGGGAATTTCATAAGTAATATAAAACCATAGTATAGAATCAAAATTAAATACAGCATACCTGATTATGTATGGGAATAATTTATGGCCTAAAATCTCCCCATCCAGTGCTCTTTCTCCCAGAGAGAAATAAATAAAGAATGAGAGTCAGATCCAATAATTTGTAGCCATCATTCATCATTTTATAGGTGTAATTAGTAAGCTTAGTTGGAACTATGTTTGGAGATTTACTATCTCTGGAGTATGATTATCTATGAATTAAAAGAGTCTGTGATACTCTACACTAAATGAAAGTACAAACCACATTAGGAGAAATTTGCTAAAATGCAATAAAATATTAAGAAACTCTAATATTTCCAACTTAAATAAGTAAAAAATCATTTATCTTTTGTTATATTTGGGAAGTGATAAATAATTATATAGAGTTGAAAATAAATCTCTTTAAGCCATATTGTTTAAGTTGACACGAACACTGAACTCACAATTTGTCATGAATTTAAGTGTCTTGAAAAATCTGGTGAATATAATTTGCATTTTCCAGCTTAAACCATGCTAAAAGAAAAAGAATGTGTCATATATTGAAAATAAGATAATTTTTAAAAATCCAGATAATGTTTAATGTTTATCAACAATGAATATGATTGAAAATACTATTACATTAAATTTGTGCATAATGTAGAAATAGCAAATTCTTATAGAATAACCTCTACTTACTTGTGAGTTCTTTACATATATTAATTCACTTATTCTCTATAAAAACTCTGTGAGGTGAACATCATGATCATTTTCTATGGTTTTATGATAAGGAATTCTCATAATCAAGTCATTTAACTTACACACTCAATGGTACACAGATAATAAACAGCAGAGTAGAGATTCATACCCAGGCAGTCTGAATCCAGAACCCACATATCCATAATTGGCCATGAACATAATTGCATGTATGTGCATGTATGTTTACACTCATAAAAAATCTGATGTCCTTGCCATTTTGACAGGATAAAAAATCAGCAATACAGTAGGTCTTAGCAGTTAAAGTGAGTTACCTAGCCTCACAACAGTAATGAATGAGTGTGTTGATAGGAGATTAGCTTCCAGTCCCGCATTACTCTCCTAGACTAAATCATCTTGGTGTTAATTCTAATCATTTAGAAATCAGTTATTTAAATAAGTCATCAATATTGCTTTGTAACTGCTTAATAATTATCTTTATAACCTAATGAATTTATTTTTCTCTTTATATGAGAGAAAACTCCATGAGAAATTACAAATTATGAGAGTAGTTTTGGGGCTAAAAAAATAACCATTGCCTAATGAAAATTCCTTTTTCCTTCCCTGAAGATGAATCATACAGGAAACCGTGGTCAAACATTACTAAATTTTACATGGGAAGAACTAGTATATATTTGCATTTTGAATCTTAATCCTTATAAATTTATGCCACCCTCATTATCTGGTTGAACACTGAGTTAGTCACAGCCACTTTGTAAATTATCGTAAGATGCAAAGATGGACATTCAAATTAGAGCAAAGTATATGGCATCAAAGGGACTCAGAGGTCCTGAGTTCACAGTCTGATTCAAAGCAGTTTGCTTTATCACCCTGTTACTCAGTTTCCTGAAATATAAAATGGCACACTGAAGATCAACAAAAACAATGTATGTGAAAAAGCTGTGCAAACTTGCAATTGCTTTAGGACAGTCAATTGATGTTCTCTGTAATATCCTGAATCACGGGTGCATCAAAAAGAATGAGTACCATTCACAGGTGACCAGTGCCCCTTCCCTGACATCTCTTTAACTTCCCGGGTCTCTCATTCTCTTCCTCAGCTTTTTTGAATGCATACTACTTGCCACTTGGTAAAATTTTGGATTTCATTCCTTCCAAGGCACATCTCTTGCTTTTCACTATGATCTCTTAGTTTGTGAGAGAAGAAACCCCTGCTGCCTTTCTTCAGTGGGAAAGTTTAGGATAAAGTTAACACTGTATTGCTTCTGCCAGGAAATACCGTCAATCTAACAGTTGTTAAAAATAGCAAGTGGGTTTTAATGGACTAATTTCTTTGAAACAGCTAAAATATTTTCATCCAATGAACCATTTCCCAAATAATTAAACATACTGATTTTTCTTATATATATTTATACCCTCTAGTTGCCCACTATTTAAGCCATGAAAATAGCATTACCATCGAAAAGTGACCAGATCTTTATAAATCTTACTTTTAAAACTAAATAGTTATATTCATTTATCCACTTACCAAATGCCTTGCTACCTTTGAGAAAGTGAAATTGGACTTTTTTTTTAACTGTTGCTGTTGTAAAATGATACTGAATGCTAAATAATGTGTTTGTTTTTCAGCTGTTGTAAGTCTAAAGAGATTTTTTGAATACTTCAATTATAAAAACATTTAAAACATACAAACTTGTGCAATTTTTATTTTAATGAAGATGAGAAGTTCATTAAAGAAGATAAATATTTCATTAGATGTTAAATAAAACAAAGAGATTTTTTGGCTTCTCTCAGCACAAAATTCCTTTGAAAGATTAATTAATACATGCAAATTATGCAAATTAGACCCATGCAAATATTTTATGAAGACAATTAAGGGAACCATTAATTACTGCTTTTTTTGCTTCAGTGAGATTCATTCATTTAATTTTAATTTCACTTTAACTGTTTTGATGTATAATCTTGCAGCTAAGAACTTTATCTTTCCTGGCGGGTCACTTAAACTTATAAATTTCATCCAGTGAGTGCACAGAAATCTGTAAAGATATTCTCTAGACTATGTTAAGTATCAAGAGAAATTTCTGACACAATGCTCTCCCAGAAACGGGGAAACTGGAAGGGAATGTGAGCTCATTCTTGGACAAGGTTCAACTGCTGGAAAAGCAATTAATTTGCTTTGGCTGTGCTAATATAGGGGAATTAGAAAGTGTGACACAAGACAAATAGAAATAATTAGTTCTCCAAAATGATGTTCTCATTAATATGGTTCGAACAGTAGAAATAAAAAACATTATTGTGGCATGTCTGCATTCTGTCCCTAACCATGGGAGGTAGAATAATGCACCATAAGCATTTTTACACTTATAGGCTAAATGATGATGTTTCATTTTGTTTTCTAAAAGAAAATGTACAGCAAAAGCTGTCATATATCTCAAATGTCTAGACATACACATGCTATAAATTGATCACATACTTTCCATCATGGTATGTTTACATACCAAATTTTGTTCATAAGTTCTATAGTTTAGTGAATAGACTTTAAAATGTAGGTTCTTCTTCTGTAATTTAAAATTTTTAGACCACTTTTATAACTCTTAAAGTATAAATAACTTTTCTCATAAAATAAAACATTTGTGCTCTAACTTAAAGAAGCTACTCTGAATATTTGTTGAACATTCTCTTAATTGACCAGTCTACTTTTAATATCAAAGGGTGAATACAAAAAGAGAAAACAGATTTTGTGAATATGAACCACAAATCTATATTACTAAATGGTAACTGTCCCCAGCTTTGGTAGATATTATATACAATTTCTATGAGTACCACCTCCAGTGAGCAAGTTACCTATATATAAAGGCCATCAAATTTTTCCCTTGATCATAAAGCTGAAAAGAACTCAAAGTAAAAACTTTTTTAAAATAAATATTCCTTAATTCTGAAGGTGATAATATAGTGTCTAAAAGCTAAAATGTCTTGATCATGATGAAAAACCAACTTATTATTCTGTCTAGTCGTAATCATAAAAGGAATCACTGATAAATATACACATACAAGTAAAATGACACGCTATTTTCTGACCTATCTCTGACACTTCTGTACTGCTGCAGCCAGTACTCTTATAGTACTTTGAAAAGTTGGAATTGGTCATACATTCTGATTGCTATTTGTTGAGCTCTTCAGTGTTTTCTAAAAACAGATCTTAAAATTAATTTTTTTTCTTACAAACAAACTCATTTCATTCATCCTGAAATTCTAGAATCCCTAAATCTCTTTTGCATATTTACATTGTCCACACAGATGTATGTTGCACCTTCCAAATTAAGATCCTCTGTGATTGTCATTGACACACGATTTAACCACTCTTCCATATCACTAATTATGATGCTAAATCAACATGGATCTAGCATTGATCTCTAGGGTCCCCTGATAATATCTGTCCCAATTTCCATTTATCACTATTCTTTGATTATGGTCTTCAGACAGTATTCGAGCCAATCCAAAAATGTGTTCATGAACAAGACAATTTAACTCAATTTTTCAATTTTACTCATACTAACAAAATATTATTATACCTTCCATTAATAACTGCTCTGTTTCAATCCATAAAAGCAACTTAGTTGTAGGATGTCCATTTCCTGCCTCTAAACATCCAGTTCCAATTCATTCTTCCTGATATTCCCTATATCCCCTGAAATCTCATAGTAACTACCACCTACTAAATTACTCTTCTTAGGAAATATAATGTTAAATATACTATAAATTATGCCCAATGATTTGGTTTTACTTTGCCTAATATTTGGGCAATTGAATAGAAATAAAGTTACATCACAAAACCTTATTTTATGTCACAATTCAACAGAAGCATATTAACAGAACCATATAAGACTGACACTTATGCTTTTTATTTATTTATTTTTGTTCTGTAGGAACCAAGAGTTTAGAAAAATTAGCTCTGTAGAAATAACACATTGATAGTAACTTTATGTAAATATAATTCTAATGAATCACAATTTAATACTATTTTTGGCAACTTCATACTTAATTTCTCACTGTGTCTGCTTTCATATATAATTAGTTTAAATTACATAAGACATTTCCAACAAAATCTATGGGACCCTTAGCATTTGGAGTTTAAGCATATCTACCTACATTCAAAACCAAGATTTACTTTTTAATGTCTCTTAAAGAATAAGAATGTTTATACTGAAATCATAAATTTCAGTATCAAAGTTATTCTTAAATTTTATAAAATATTAAAACTTATGAGTATTTCTGAGACCTTCTATTTAATAATAATAATTCCTATTGCATAGTTAAATGAGTAGTTAACAATGACCTGTGATAACTGTGGAACATTAGCCTGTTTATTGGTTACTGCTTTCAATCCATATCTTTTGTTCAACTTAATCAATGTTGTTTTAATTGGTTAGCTACACTGAAACACTACCAAACACCAAAACTAGTGCCAAGGAACTAGAAGTAAATTTATTATTGTTTTGTTCATAGAAATAATTCTAATATTTATTTTTTAAGATAAAGAAGAACAGTTTGAGGCAATCCCTATTGTGATTACACATTTCTAAGTGAATAAATAGTCAATATGTATTGCAGGCAGCCCAGAATTCAGTTTTAATCAACTCTGTCCTTTTACTTAATGAAAGCCTCCCTCTTTGAAGCTATACACAGACATTTTATATATAAAAAAAATTATGTTCAAGTAACAAAAAATATTTCTCATAAATTTTGGCAAACACTTTACTATGGGACTAAATCAAGACTGTGCTATAAATAAAGGATGATTTTCTGAAATAAAAAGAAAACAAATTATATATTAGAGTAATAATAGCTTCAGTGTTTGTTTACCAGTTGCTAGGCACTATAAATATGTTAACTCATAATAATAAAATTTAATATTAACAGCTAAAACTTAACTGTGTACATACTATTGCCCAGTACACGCTAAGTGCTTTACTTGGGTTATTTTATTTAATATGCACAGTAACCCTCTGAGGTTAAGCAATTGCTACAGAGAAAAAATATAAGGGAGCAGAGACTTGAATCTAGACTTGACTCCTAACATTTCTTAATTGGTAGATTCTGTAGATCTGTCTAGAGAACTTTCAAGCCCACATTAGACTTATGGGTCTTTTTTAAGGATTAGAAATATACATAATACATAAGACAATTATGTGAAATCAAACTGAAACAACACACTTGTCAGGGGAGGGTGTAATTTCCTCGGTTCTGCCTCATCACAACAAAAGTATGAAGTGGCAAACATTAAAGCCCTTGGACAGACCGTGTCTCAGCTCTCAGGCAGGCTGTGTTACAGCTCTCAGAAAGATAAGTGTTACAGCTTTGTGTTACAGCTCAGTTTTATTTAGAAAATAATGGAAAATACATCCTAGAGACATGAGGGCATGCTGACTCAAAAGACGCAAAGAGAAGAGAAAGAGAGAGAGAGAGAGAGAGAGAGAGAGAGAGGGAGAACCCTGGCCCGTTGGCTCCTCTTCTTACAAGTTTCTTCCTTCCCCTGGGCCTGCCCTATGTAAATTGGGCTAGCCAAGAGTGCATTTCTTCTACCTGAGGTCTTCACTCTGGTCCTTGGGCCTTCATTTGTTCTATTTTTGTGGGCTTTTCCCTTCCTTGTTTTAGCCACCACCATTCTGGACTCCTTTTGCCTATTCTAACTACCTAACACATTCACATGGATTTTCATATGGTAAGTTTAAGTAGGGTTCTTGGGGTACCATTTAACAACCTCTGTTCAAACACATGATATAGAAGGAATGAAGAGATTCTTTAAATGTCATATACTAAACTGAATATGGAATTGTGTCTGATTTTGCATTTGTCCTAAGTTCACTGCATGCTAAACCGTAGGGATGTAGATACATATTTTAGGTAAATATGATTAACTTCTTAATTTCTTTTATTGTTATTTTAAATGCTTCATTTAGAATGATATTTTTCTCAGCATGCCTAGAAGTGTCTATAAACATGGTATAGGCATAAATGACTGATTAAATAGCAAAAAACTGGAAAACAACATTTTTCCCAACTGCACACCATTCCCTAGTTGCTATCAGTAGAATGTTTTGAAGTGTTGAAGCCATTAACAGGCAATGAGCTAACTATCCGCAATGAGCAAATGGGCTTCAAGTGGTTATCCTAGAAAAGAGACATGTAAATCTACACAGCAAAGCATGGAGAGAAAACAAAGACTCTGGGATCAGAAATCTAAACTTAAATGTCAGCAACCCCATTAAATTATAGTGCAAAAGTGAGAATGTTAATTAACCATTCTGTGTCTTACCTTCAAATTAGTATATACAGGAAGTCTCAATAAATATGAATTCTTAATCCACCTCACTATTTTAATAAGCAAAAACTCCACTTACTATGTAATATCACTAAGTCCAAATGAAAGAAAGTGTATTACTAGGGCATTCAATGTATGCAGGAACATTTGACTCAACAGAGAAAGATACATATTTCACTAATAAGCTTACCCTACATCAATAAGGTTTAGGATCTGTAAGTTACTAAACAGAAAATAACAACAATAACATATGTTACAAGAACAACACTTTAATAATCCTAATCTAAAAACAATTGGGAAGAAAACAGGGGATGAGAAAAGCAATTGGACTGTGTTATTTTCCCAATTCTGATTAACTCATGGTGTGTGTGCACATGTGCTAAGTCACTTCAGTTGTGTCTGACTATTTGTGAACCTATGGCCTATAGCCCACCAGGCTTCTTTGTCCATGGCATTCTCCAGGCACGAATACTGCAGTGGGTTGCCATGCCCACCTCCAAGGGATCTTCCCTCCCTAGGGATCTAACCCACATCTCCAGTCTCCTGCACTGGCAGGCAGGTTCTTTACCACTAGTGCCACCTGGAAAGCCTAACTCATGGTGTAATCTTTATCAAATAACGTACCCTTACTAAACCTCAGTTTCCTCTCTTGCAAAATGAAGAGGTTTAATTTATTTGTAAAGCCCCTTCCCAGTGCTAAGGCAGTAACATCATATAAGTGTGCCGGGCATTTCATCAGTGCTCAATAAACATTTGTTGAATAAATGAATAATTTTAAAATTCAACATGTATCTTCAAATATCTAGGAAGCAGAAAAGAAGATATTAAATTGGAACAAAAACATTGCTAATGTGAAGGCAGGTCTTTTATGTCCTTTTATTGGAAGAACATTTGGTTTTCTATGATCTGAGATCAGTCAAAAATAGAATAAAAAGCCAAGCAATTTTGATTATGGACATTGGATGTAAATAAAAGAGATGTACTTTCAAGTGGAGTCAAGATTTTGCAAACATAACTTGCAGATATACTAAGATGTCAGAGAACTGTGGTCCACATTCCCATTAATTTCAACAATTACTTTTGGATTTAAGAGGACGAGTTTTACTTAGAATGAAAAAGAAAGCTGCTACCTTGAAAGTGAACTTTTTAGAGTTTTTGAAAATTTATAAAAGACATAGATAAAAGAGTACTAATTCACGATTCTCCCATGTTATACTTCATGTTTATATACTGAATATCTAAACAATATAAAGAGATTAAACCATCTGAAATTATAAGAATCAAATCAGAAAAGAAGCATAAAGTTAACGCTTAAAAACCAAAAGGAGTTATTTAAGAAATGTGATTTTGGTACATGAAGTTAAATATAAATTTTAAATGGGTGTAAGTGAATGTTGGGTTTTCCTGGTGACTCAGACCTTAAAGAATCATCTGCAATGCAGGAAACTCACGCTTGATCCCTAGGTCAGGAAGTTCCCCTGGAGAAGGGATTGGCAACACTTCAGTATTCTAGCCTGGAGAATTCCATGAACAGAGGATCCTGGAAGGCTACAGTCGGTAAATATTCACAGAATCCAAATCTTGAGTCAAACGTGTAAGAAAAAAAGTAACAGAAATGCAGCCAGGAAGGGCAAGCACATTCTGTTAATTCAGCTATCAAAAATAAAAATTCCCCCAGAATTTGTGATTCTGACTTTCTTAGTAGGAATCATATTACCCTTTGCTTCCTTCAATCTCTCCCATCAATGTCAGAAAAATGTCAGAACAATAGGAATACTTGACATTCATCCACAAGATCAAAGGTCCTAACTCACCAGTACATTCCTTCAGGGATTAGCGAGCATCGCAATGTGTCAAACATTTGGGCACCATGAATGTGGCACAAACACGTGACACACTGATACGTAAGTGTCAACCATACCTACGAACACTAGGAGCACAGTGGTGAACAAAGCAGGCGTGGTTCACACTCTGCCTGGCTACCACCCAGAGAAAGGAAGAACATATTTAAAAAGTGACTACCAATGCGCAGCTGTGATTGTGGAGAAGGTATGGTAAAAACCTCTGGGAAGAGGGGCAGGGAGAAGCTGCAGGGATAGATGCGGAGTCTGAAAAGCCTTTCTGGATGCTGTGACTTCTAAGGTAAGACTTAAAGGATAAGTAATTAAAGGCAGGAAAGAGAGAGAAATGCCACTCGAAGGTGGAAAAAGATGTAAGGTTTTCTAGATTAAAAAAAAAAATCAATGAAAGAAGAACAGAGAGTGAAGGGCAAAAGTCATGCTTGCGTGTAAAAAAAAGGGAGGGAGCCATCAAGCTTCACTTTCCTCGTTGTGTATCAAGGAGGATATTGGATTGGGCAATAGAGAGAACCATAGGGAAGGAAAGTAGAAGAAAACAGGTCAGCAGGAGGAAGAGGGTGAAGGACCCTTTAGGTTTTGTGCTGGACTTTGAGGTCCCTGTGAGACACCTAAATTCCAACTGGATATTATTTGGAACTCTTAAGAGATGTCTGGATTGGCTGGAGAGACATTTTTTAAATTTTTTAAACTATTAAAAGATATAGCTTAACATCTAAGTGGAAGCTACTGAAAAATGAGAGACTAGGGTTCAGTAGAAGGAACTCAATATTATAGCTTTGGCTGCATACATTGTGTAGATGTGCATTCATATGTGTGAGGGACTTAGGTTTTGGAGGATATTTATTAACCTTTCCAAATAACACTTAAATAAGTATTAATACTGACTCTGTCTACTATATATATAGTATAGCATCGTGAAGTCACTCAGTCGTGTCCGACTCTTTGTGACCCCGAGGACTGTAGCCTACCAGGCTTCTCTGTCCATGAGATTCTCCAGGCAAGAATACTGGAGTGGGTTACCATTTCCTCCTCCAGGGGATCTTCCCGACCCAGGGATCGAACCCAGGTCTCCTGCACTGGAGGCAGACGCTTTAACCTCTGAGCCACACCAGGACTTCCCTGGTTACTCTGTTGGTAAAGAATCTGCCTGCAGTGCAGGAGACCTGAATTCAATCCCTGGGTTGGGAAGATACCCTGGAGAAGGAAATGGCAAACCACTTCAGTATTGTTGCCTGGAAAATCCCATGGACAGAGAAGCCTAGGAGGCTACAGTCCATGGAATTTCAAGAGTAGGACAAGACTTAGTGACTAAACCACCATATATATACACAGCGCTTCCCTGATAGCTCAGTTGGTAAAGAATCTGCCTGCAATGTGGGAGACCTAGGTTTGATCCCTGCATCGGGAAGATACCCTGGAGAAGGGAACAGCTACCCACTCCAATATTCTGGCCTGGAGAATTCCATGGACTGTATTGTCCATGGGGTTGCAGAGTCAGACATGAGTGAGTGACTTTCACTTTCATATATATATATAAAATATCTTATGAAAACCTTTAAAGTAAGATATAATTTTTAAACATCATCACAAATCATGACATATAAATCTGTAAGATTCAGGCATGAAAGAGTTAATCACCATAAAATCCAGCTCCTGCAACAGGTTGCTTTTAAATTTATACATACATATATATATATATATATATATATATGTATTAGAAAAGGCAGAAGAACCAGAGATCAAATTGCCAACAACCGATGGATCATCGAAAAAGCAAGAGTTCCAAAAAGACATATATTTCTGCTTTATTGACTATGCCAAAGCCTTTGACTGTGTAGATCACAATAAACTGTGGAAATTTCTAGAAGAGATGGGAATACCAGACCACCTGATTTGCCTCTTGAGAAACTTATATGCAGGTGAGGAAGCAACAGTTAGAACTGGATGTGGAACAACAGACTGGTTCCAAATAGGAAAAGGAGTACATCAAGGCTGTATATTGTCACCCTGCTTATTTAACTTATATGCAGAGTACATAATGTCCAGCCCAGTACAACGCTGGGCTAGACGAAGCACAAGCTGGAATCAAGATTGCCAGGAGAAATATCAAGAACCTCAGATATGCAGATGACACCACCCTTATGGCAGGCAGAAAGTGAACAAGAACTAAAGAGCCTCTTGATGAAAGTCAAAGAGGAGAGTGAAAAAGTTGGCTTAAAGCTCAACATTCAGAAAACTAAGATCATGGCATCTGGTCCCATCACTTCATGGCAAATCGATGGGGAAACAGTGGAAACAGTGGCTGACTTTATTTTTCTGGGCTCCAAAATCACTGCAGATGGTGACTGCAGCCATGAAATTAAAAGACACTTACTCCTT
Source organism: Ovis canadensis (assembly GCF_042477335.2). Lineage (NCBI taxonomy): Eukaryota > Metazoa > Chordata > Mammalia > Artiodactyla > Bovidae > Ovis > Ovis canadensis. The sequence continues at coordinate 60,684,522 of NC_091254.1, forward strand.
GGAAGGAAAGTTATGACCAACCTATACAGCATATTGAAAAGCAGAAACATTACTTTGTCAACAAAAGTCTGTCTAGTCAAGGCTATGGTTTTTCCAGTGGTCATGTATAGATGTGAGAGTTGGACTATAAAGAAAGCTGAGCTCCAAAGAATTGATGCGTTTGAACTGTGGTGTTGGAGAAGACTCTTGAGAGTCCCTTGGACTGCAAGGAGATCCAACCAGTCCATTCTAAAGGAGATCAGTCCTGGGTGTGCTTTGGAAGGAATGATGTTGAAGCTGAAACTCCAGTACTTTGGCCACCTGATGTGAACAGCTGACTCATTTGAAAAGACCCTGATGCTGGGAAAGATTGAGAGCAGGAGGAGAAGGGGATGACAGAGGATGAGATGGTTGGATGGCATCACCAACTTAATGGACATGGGTTTGGGTGAACTCTGGGAGCTGGTGATGGAGAGGGAGGCCTGGCGTGCTGTGGTTAATGGGGTCACAAAGAGTCGGACATGACTGAGTGAACTGAACTGGATATATATATATATATATATATATATATATATATATATATATATAGTCATTAAATTTCCACCAAGCTTATTAATTTTGAGTTTAGTTACCAGAAGTATCAGTAATGAGAACTTCATTCCTGTATAGTACGAGCTGATTTACCTTACTTATCCAGATAAGTAAATTATTTAGAGCCTCTTGCTCAGTAATAGTTTCTAAGCTGCTTTCTGTTTTTCTCTTCCACAGCTCTGTACTTTTATAGAAATGACGCTACTAAATACTAATTAAGCAACATTTATTTGGGGGTAACTGAGTAGTATTTAAGTACCAGACTGCTAGGTGACTAATTCATGGGACAAACCTGGCTCATTTATTAACAAAATATTAAAAATGAGTAAGTACATGCCAAGTATAAAGAAATGTGAGTTTCCTTTTTCATTCCTAACTAAGTTGAGCTTATTTTGGAATACAGAATAATTTCAGTTATGGTTGGATTGGGAGCAAGAAGGAATACAAAGACTCATAACTCCTGGGAAGGGATCAGGGCTGTGTTTGTGTCACTCATGAGTTGTGAAGCAACACGTGCTTATAGCTGCCAAAATGTCTGATATAGACCATTTCACAAATTATCAGTTCTGGTTCTTTTTCTTTTGCCTTTCCCATTCTTGAACTTAGACTCCTCATTTTACTAAACACAGTCCTTGTTCTTTGATATTTTCTCTACATCATTAATTTTGCTATTTTGTTAGCTTTTAAATTTATGAATTTAGTTTCCAAGGTTAAAAAAAAAAGATGTTTCAAAGGACTAAACGAACTCATTTAGTTGAGTTAGACTGGCAAAAGATGATCTCTTTGATTTGGTATTTTAAAAGTCTTGGGTAGTGTCAAGTGAGATAACCGATAGCAATTAACATATAGAAACACAGATTCATCTATGTGTGTTTTTTAGATTACATTTGAGAAAAATTCACATTATCTAATTAAAACTATTAATATTAAGGTGTCTTACAGAAAACTTTTCATTGAAGGGTATGATTATCAGAAAAATCATTAAATTCAAGTGTAAGTGCACAAAAATTAGAATATTATTGATTATTTATATTAGGCTTAAGGAACTCATCTTTTTAATTGATAAGATTAATGAAAGAATTGAAAAAGTGTTTCACATTATAATTAAGAAAAAGCAATAAATAACCCCATAAGAAACAATATTTGCTTTAAGTAACTATATATAATTGTCATTCAAATGTTTCTCCTTTCCTGAGTTATAGAGTTGTTTGAATGGGTTTTCTGTGTTATATATAACATTTTGGATGGCAGAAAGAATGCAATTTATTACTAAAAATTTTCTTCAGAGTGTAAGTAAATCATAATAGAGATTGAAAGTAGTCAAAACTTTGACCTATATAGCAAGACTATCCCATATTGAAACAAACATCTGAATTTGTGTTTTACAAATTCTGATAAAATAATTATAGCCTTATTTATGATCCAAATATTGCTAATAGCAAACTCATGAAATATGTTTTATGTCAGTTATGCAGAGATGTTTAATTGTTACCTAAGCCTTCTTAAACTTCCCATGTATATGAAAGAATGCAGTGTCCATAATTTTTCTTGCTTGAATTCTAATCACCTTGAGAATTCTGTGGATATCAGATAATTTATATATCACATCTACCAGGAGGCTTGTGTGCTTTTTTATGCCCAGCACTTTGGACATTAACTAAGTTAGTGCCTGAGGAATCCCCAAATACACAGACGACAGTTCTGATAGTTCACAATGGACTTACTGTCCCTGATAAAGAGCACTGGCTTTGTTATTAGTAATTTGTTAACATATGCATACAATTCTTTACAAAGCAACATAGACCTTTTGAATTTAATAATATTATAGTCACACATATATGTAATTTTGCTGAAACCCATAATGCTCTAAAAAATGAAATCTTTTCTACAAGATGTCTCATAATAACATATGGTTCAAGCCTTAGGATTTAAAAAATAATTATCATGGTAAAATCAATTAATAAACAAAAATCATTCTCCAGGAATGTCTCCAGTTTCTGATTTTTATTTATTGTGTATATGATACTTTACACAATTATATTTCCTTTATAGTAAACTAAGGATGATACTTTTGGAACTGACTGAGTAACACGATTAATGTCAAACAATATCCCCCAAATGAATGAACTTAAAATGCAAAATAAAAGCAATTGGGAGGATTATAGTAGTTAATCATTTTAGGCTTCCCTTTGAAGAATCATTTTCATTTAATGCTCTTTTTACTGTTTAGTATTCATGTTGTTAGATTGAGTTTATTGTCTAGAATAGATGTGAGGCTATAAATGCTACCTTCAGATTTTGTTCTCTTCTAATAGCGTGGTCTTGGCAATATACATATTTTGCTTTTCTGAGTGTTTAAAAAAACTCCCTTTAGTATTCTCTATACGATTTTTCTCAGCATATTTGTGTTATTAAAGCGTATATAATGGCACACAGTCTACTTGGAAAGTTCACATAGGATCAAACAATCTTATTTATTGTTAGCTTTCACCTGGTTTATTTTACATGTACCTTGCATTAGTTGTCACTAAAACAAAAAGAAGATAATTTCAAATTTTAAGAACTCCCTAGTTAACTCATGATTTTATTGATATAGAATTTATAAAACTTTCATCTATTATATTGGGCTTCACACATTCAATAAAACACATTTACTGTGTTCAAGATTAAATCATACATTGTTTAAAATTAATTATTCCTTTTTAATTGCATTGTATAAACAGAAATGACCTGTTAATTTAAAGAAAATCTATCAGCACAAAATGAATTCACTCATATAAACAAGCAAGATGAACTTGACCTTGTTTGAACTTGTTTTGATGTGGCCCAGATGGTAGGCTACATGCTTGAATAGCAGGCTAAAGCAGAGGAAAAACTCATAGAGCAAGATCTAGATTTATAGCCTTTTGCAAATTCCCACCTTGTATTGTCCTTTCGGCATCTGTTCTGCCGCCACTGCGGTCAGCTTCTATCTCTGGGGTCAGAGAGTCTAAAAACACAGAAAGGTAAGAGTGACACACATTTCATTTGATTCCCATTGTCCTTTAAAAAAAAGCAACCTGTAACTTTGGTGCTGAATTAAAATTACATAAATCTTTGTCATCTTTTAAAGGTTGAACAAAGACCATAACCATGAGAATTATCAGAAGATTTGAATGGATAAATAATGCAAAATTGTTCAGAAAATGAGATGGGGGGTTTGAGAACTTCTCATATTAATATTTTATCATGTTTCAGTACAGACAGAATTGGTTAAATAGAAAAGCAATATCATCTCAGATACTGAAGTAACAAAAATGTGGAAGCACCCATGAAATAAAACATTTCTCCCAACACATGTGACTTTTCTTTCCACCATGCTTTCAAAAAGAGCTTAATGAATCACCAGCCATAGAAACACAAACCCACAAACACATTTAAATTGCGTTTTGAGTATTCACAATGAAAGTTAGTTAGTCATCCATAAAGACACATCCTCTTACCATTTAAGACCCTGAGACTATCTGTTGAAGCTGCCTGTTTTAGTGTTTGTTCGGCTTGCTCACGCCGTTTTGTCTCAAATTCAAGTGCTTCCTGCAATTTTCTCTTTGCCTTCTTCTCCTTCTTTAGCCTCTTTTGAACTATGGCTAGAAAAGAGTATGTATACATTATTATTTTTCAGAATTTTTGCAATGTTCACATTTCCACAAATGGTCTCTATTTTTAAAATAATATTATTTTTCCCCCTGCTGGACTGCACCTGTCTGTGCAGAGGAAGTTTAAATAAAACAAAACAAAAAAACAACAATAACCCACTTTTACCTAAAATAAATCTCAGTAAAATGTCCAAGGAGGCCAATTTTTGTGTAGCCTTGAACTATTACAAGAATGCCTTTAATTATCATATGTGGAGACAGTTTTAATGGGAAACTAATTTTAATAAATATTTATACTCACTAATAAAAGAAGGCTGATTAAATAAATTTTGTAGTTTAGTCTCTGCCCTTGAATCAGACAAATGCAAAGTAATCTGAATAGTATAAACCTTTAAGATTAGTCTCTCTTTATGAAACATTAATTTAGAGTAGTAAATGGAGCATTTCCCCTATCTTTACAAAAATGTTATACCAGCAAAATTTTCAATAATTCTTCCTCAAAATTTTAGACAATGTAATAAATACTATTGCATATATGGAGCTAATAATATATCTATGTAAACAGACTTTTTGATGAAACTATTGCAATTTGCTTAGAGATATTAATAATTTCATAGCAGATGTATATGCAGTATTATATATTTCAGGAAAGTTACACTTCTAGACTGTAGGAATTTGATGAGTATAAAACTTCATTGCTACTTAACAAAGTAGCCTATGATACAAAAAGTTAATTATGATTGATGTTTTTCCTACTGACCAATTTAAGTATTTGTACATAATATGTAATCAATAAATAATAACATCTTCTTCACAAATGTATATTTACTGTACTTTCATACATATAATAACTGATCATTGTTTTAACTTTTACACTATATATAAAGTAACCAATCAGCATATAGAAAGCATAAAATTGTTTTTTTTGAAATATTTTGTTTTTCTGGATGGTTGATAAACATTGTGTATATGAATGTGAAAGAATCAGTATGAGAAAATCCTTCTGGCAGAATTAGTCATAAGAAGTAACCATTACAAATTTATTGTATAATTACTTACTACAGATTAACAAGCAACATTTTTTACCTAGCATAGTATTCAGTCAAGACATCAAAAAAGGTAACAATGGTTCATGTAAGAGTGTTACTTTGAATTTCCAGTTTCCAAAAATCCTATTTTTATAATCAATATTATTAAAATGGCAGACCATTATCTTATAGTTTACTGTTGCTGGTAACATATATTTACAAAAAATTGTTTTTACATTGAGTCAAATCTTATAAGAAAAAACAAATAAATAAATGCTTCAAATAAATGCTAATTTCCTTTATTTAATACTGTGAAAATCTTAACAAAGTTACTTGCTTACTCTTTTCCTTTCTAAAGATGATTGCTTATATACTCTCTTTAAAAAGAAACAATAATTGCTGAATTATTTATTCAGATTGTTAATCCCATGGCATTAAAAGCTCAATACCCAGTGCCTTGCCATTGACTGTTCTTTGTTTCCTCCTATGTGATTGAAGCAAATGGGGTTGCCATGTTTCTCTCTTCAGAATAACACACGGCTTCCATAGACACATTCATATAGACCATTATTGACAGTCATTACCTTTAACTTGTTGTTCATAATTAATTAAATGGTAGGTTTATGATGTTGTCTGTGAAACACTTTGCCCTATACCTTTAGTGGTTAAAGGAATAAAACAATGTAAAACTTCCAACAGTTGTAAAACAATACAATTCTTCTGAAAATCTCTCAAGTAACCAAAAGGTTACCTTAAGAATTCAAGGTTCTGCTTTTAAGTTTTGTTCAAAAAAGACTTCTCCAAGTGAGAACAAAATTGCGACATGGCTATCTCATGGAAGATGGTTCCAAAGAACGAACCCTTTGACCATATTCATTACTCAGAACATATCCTGCCATCAACATTCATCTTGTTTTGCTTACTCTAGTAGCTAAATCTATGTGAAGTCACATTACTTAGAACAGTGCTCTACACCGGGCGTGCTAGCTGCCCAAATCAGCCTCATCCTGGGAATTGATAACTATTGCTTCATAGTAACTAATGAAAAACCTATTAGTTCTGCAAGTTTTGAAAGAAAGAATTATTTTTAAATGACCAGGTCACATATATCAGAAGAAAGTGTGGATTATTTATAGTGGATACTCTTACTAAATGAGAGAAGCTTCCCCTTTTAAATATTGAGGAGAACTTTAGAGTTGAAGCAGAGGGGAAGTTGATTGTAAAGCAAATACTCTTGGATCTCATATGTAAGATAAGCACACAAATATGAATGACCTTCAAAATTATCTGAATATGCACTGTAAAGTGTATAAAAAGAAGCAGTTCATAGACTGATAATAACATTATTTTTACCCAATAAAAATTCACATCAGTTTCTACGCTGATGTGTCTTTGACCTTGTTGGGTGAAAATGAGGCATTCAGAAGGAAAATTATACAAACACTCAACTTTGGTCATTTGTTCAGATATTCATCAGTCTTCCATTTCAGTTGATAAATATCTCACTAAATCTGCTTCGCTTGAATAATCAGTATTTTTCTATTTTAGTTTTATGACTTTAACTCAAGCTTTTCAAAGGGCAATTATGAATGAATATATAATTCTTCTTCATGGCTGTCATCTTATCAGAACTCCTTCTTATTTTAAAACTATGAATTGGTTAAATCTATAAGCAATAAAAATTATGTGATATAACGGATATATTTCAGTTTCTTGAGGTACGAAGAGAAAAGAAACCATGTACTTTGAAGGTTAAGCTCAGGATTCAAATCCTGCACTAAACTATAGCTACAGGTAAAAACAAAAAAATTACAGTTTCATAGTAAATCACAAAATATTGTTATGCTGAATATTTGATGCTAAGTATTAAACTTATTTGGAAGTTTAAAAATACCTCTATTCTTTTGTTCCATTGCCAACTGCTTCTCAAGTGTCTCCCTTAGTTCTCTTTCCCTTAAAAAATCCATCTTCAGTTCTGTTTTTTCAAGTTGAACCTGTTTTTCTTGCGCTCTGGCATTATCTATGGCAACTTTCAAGAGCCCCTGTACAAAGAAGGCATTCAGAATTATAATATTTTGGGATGAAGCACATTTCATTCATTACTTTAACATATTTTAAAAGAGAACAGCACACTTATCAAATACCTTCATTCCTGCTGTGCAGTCACTCTGTACTCGCTAAGATAAATAGTAAAAGTAAAGCAAAATTTTTCTATGTTTAATTAAACTATTTTAGGAAGACAAATATTTTTGGCATGCAGGTTCAATTGCTTCTAATTAGAATATCTAGGTTTAATACTACATGAGGGCAACACATAAGTGTATCTTAAAATTAAATATTGTGAAGAAAATTAGACTGATTTGTTCCATGTGTAATTATCTGACATAGTTTATGTAACCCCATGCAATGTTAGCAATACTCACCTATCTCTCAGGGCTAATTCTCTGCCACTCCCTACTGAGATTACATACAACGTGAGTGGCCATTTATTTCTTAAGGCACCAATTTGTTTCTGCACCGGGAACTTGGCTCTCTGTTTCCCTCCTGAATGCTTTTCCTCCCGTGTTTTGCATGGCTCACTCCTACATTCACTTCACCTTTGTTCAGCCATCACTGGGGAAAACCCTTCTCTTCACAGCTTATCTGGACTAGCCCTCCAAACTCAACTTTTTATTCCCTCCTTAAAATTCTTCATATCATTTATTATGTAATATTGTCATCTGTTTATTTGTTTAGTGCCATATTTGGCATCTTCTTCACTGAAATGTAAGTTCTCTGAGGCAGAGACATTTTCTCTCATTGGGTACTATGGGTACTAAAACTCAGAGAGTGCCTACTGTAGAGTAGATTTCAAAAATTTATTGAATAGAAATTATAATATGGTATATGTTTCTTGAGATATATAATATGCATCCAAAACTTCATGGCTTAGTAATGCATTATTTTTTTTAAAAATCTATCAAAATGGCTCTAAACAGAGGATATATTTTAGGGGAATATTTAACAGTATATATAATAACAGTATATGGCAAAAGCAAATTATATCTATTTATATAACTTTATAAAATAATATATATATAATTTGACTATTTGCTATATTAATATATGAGTAGTATTATGAATTTTCAAAAATGAGATTATGAGAATATGTAAAACCTATGCAAAGTGTTCTGCATGTGTTCTCTGCTAAGATGCATTAGAAAATTATTACTAAAATTATTAGTAAAAATTGGAGCTAAGATTTCAATCCTTCTCAACTCAGCAATTCAAAATACCCTTTTGGAAAAGATGCTTTGCTTTGGTTTGTGAACATCAGCAGCTGAATTTTTCAATTAAAATTAGAAATGAAATGGTAGTTATTGCCAGTTGTAGATATATTTGAGAACCCTTTACTCCTTTGTAGGATACGACATAAGAAGTTTGATTCATACATTTCAATTCCAGCTTTATTTGCTAATGTAATAGGAATGTTTAGCTCAGCCCACCAATTGTCACAAGTCTTTTAAAGTCTCTTTTCAAGCACATATAAGCTATTAATATTTAATATTTGGAATAACTGACCCTGAATTTTCTGGATTAGTTTTTGTGATAGGAAACAAGCTCGATGGCAGTTCACTTCTCTCTACTCTTTTGTTTTTAACAATAAAACATAGCTGCTAAGGAAACTGCCATCTTAACTCAATTCGGCAACATTCCTGTATATGTTTCTTCTTCATCAGGAACAAACAATTAGTAACAAATGAAAGAGATCATTACATCAAGTGCCCTTTTAGATCACCCCAATTAAAACTTTAGTTTAGCTGTATTTTAATTCTAAGATACCAAATTCTAATTTTCTGCTCTGATTGCTCTTGTTGACTTATCTTTGAAAGATGTACTCTCTGTGCAATGTCTAGAGATTATTTAGCAAGATGCCAATGTTGGCACCACTTAATGTGTTGATTGGTTGTATTATCAGTAGCTGTTTAAAATAAATTACTATTAAACTATTATTGTCCTTGGCTGACAAAACACAATATTTTGGTGTTCTTTAAATATGAAACAATCATTATGAATAAACGTGTTGAATAGTGTTAAGCTGCAGTTCTAATTTGTGTAATTTTATATTAATATTTGTTGTAAAGTATAAAGTTGCTAAGAACATTTATGTTTATTGTTTCCTTCTGTTACATTGCTGTTAATGTCGCTAATGGTAGTACATTACTTATTCCTGCTGATTATGTCTGAAAAATATTAGCTTTTAGGATCCAATACCCTCTAGGGACTACTTATAAGCTGTATAAAATTAAGTTTCATTTTTAGACTTTAAATCAGTGCACATCAGTAGGAGTCCAGTGTGAACAAAAATCTTCACTAAAGCCAAACTAATACATATGCAAAAAATATGTTATTGTCTGTGACAGCTCTTCTGCAAAAAATACAGAAAACCAATTAAATTTCAATGCAGCAGGGGACTGGGAAAAACAAAAGCAAATAGTGTTCACAACATCTACAAATCACTGGGACACTATTTTAACTATCAGTGATAACAGTACTATCGGATTTGTGTAACTTCTGTAAATTTTCCAGGTAGATCATATGCAAAAGGTCACACTAAATGCTAGGTCTCATGTGGTCATGCGATATCAAGCAAAATTCTATGATGGCAACGTGATTTAGTGTAAAAAAAAACAAGGCTTAAAACATAAAATTTGTTCTCAGGGGGAGGTCAATTCTCATGATGTTGAAGCTAGATAGTAACGATTCTTAAAAATTTTTTTTTTAAATTTAGTCTATGACACAGCAGTTATTAAAGATAGTGGTTGTTTGACCTCAGATTTCTTTTCTATATGCAGACATAATGCCTGTCATAATACAGAAGTATTTTTGCTTTCTAAAGTACTACGCTGTGTAAACAAATTTCTATCATATTTTAGGGAATGAGTTTATAAACTATATATATAAAGGACACATTAATCTAGTAATATTTCAACTACTTCTCTTGCCTAGGAAGTATAAATATCTGCCTGTATAGGGGACTTACAGTAATATTGATATGACAGAAGCATTTATTCATTTACTAGCTAGATCTTAGAGGAAGAAAATCTTACTTGGTACGTATTTGTATTTTGTACATATTTTAGAATTAGATGACATGTACAGTTCCATGAGTATTATTGAAACTCAGGTGACAAAATTTGTGTTGAGTAATTTGCTATTGCTAATGAGAATAAATAAGGAAATGGCAACCCAGTATTCTTGCCTGGGAAATCCTATGGACAGAGAAGCCTGGCAGGCTGTAATCCATGGGATCACATAGACTCTAGTATTCCTGCTTAGAAAATCCCATGGAAAGAGGGGACTGGCAGACTGTAGTCCATGGGGTAGCATGAGAGTCAGACACTACTGAGCTACTAAACAACAACAAACCCAGTTAGAGGAGATTTCTAGCCATTATCTATTCTAGCTTAGACCTTTCAAAGATGAGAAAACCAAGGTTCAGAAGGAGGAGGTGACTTGTCTAAGGTCCCAAATGAGTAAGTTGACTAAACCTAGGTCAGAGCAACCCTGAGGTTTTTGGCTTTTCTTTTTTTGTTTGTTTGATGTTTCATTCCAAAAAAGAATAGTGTGCCTTGAAGTTAGGAACTTTAAAAAATATGACAGAACAGTATCAATTAAAGTATTTTTGCCACTCTTGTGACAAAAGATACTATACTTGGTTTACTGTTATGGTTATTGTACTTCAAAGTTGATTAACAATGAATTCTACATCAAAAGCACTTCTAGGTGTCCTATACTGGATATTGGTATCTAGAGATGCTACAGGGAATGGAACTTCCTAAATGATAATAACAACAGAGGTGAAATGGGTCTTCTGTTATTCATAATAAACTCCTTGCAACCACACATGAGTTTCTGTCAATAAGTTGACTTTTGGCAAGTCCCTAAAGGATGGGTGATATTCAGAGAACTTTTGAATTGGTCAGTGTATAGAGGTACAGGGTGGGTGACGTGTGAGGGAGTGGAAGCTCTATGCCTCTTTCCAAATACATTGCCCTATATATTTCTCCCATCTGTTTCTGAATTGTATTGGACAATTCACTCGCTCCTTCTGGACCTTGATTTATAATCTTTTATAATAAACCAGGTATATAAGTAACACACTTTCCTAAGTTCGATGAGCTGCTTTAACAAATTAATTGGCAGGCATGGTGGGAAACTCCAGTCTGTAGCTGGTTGGTCACAAGCACAGGGTACAACCTGGACTTTAACTGGCAATGAAAGTGGGGGCAAGAAGCAGGTTTCTGAGGCTGAACTCTTAACCTATGAGATCTGATGCTATCTCTAAGCAGATCATGCCTGAACTGGGATAAAATGCAGGGCCCCCAGCTTAGGTCGCAAAATTGCTTGTAATGGGAAAAACTCAGACATTGGTGAATTAGAAGTACCAGAATTTAAGTAGTGTTAGAGTAGAGGAGACTCAAAGGAGCATATTTCCTGCACAGGGACATATTAAGATTATTCAGCAAATATTGTTGCTTAGTTGCTAAGTTATGCCCTGCCTTTTTCGGGACCCAAAGGACTGTAACCCACCAGGCTCCTCTGTCCACAGGATTTTCCAGCAAACGTACTGGAGTAGGTTGCCATTTCCTACTCCATGGTATCTTCCTGACCCAGGGATGGAACCTGCATCTCCTCTATTGGTAAGGGAATTCTTTACCACTGAGACACCAGGGAAATCCTCAGTAAAATTAGTTTTACTATTAATATTTGTATTGTTGTTGTATATGATATAAATTAGTAAATATGATACAGAGTCCAGATTTTTAAGAGATTAATGCCACTCTCTTCATTACAGTAAACTGAGTTTAAAATATTGGCTATGTTTTACTGTTTTTTTTCATGATCTCTCTTCACAAAATTGGTAATGGGACACACAGGAGAAGATATAACATACTGTGATTAAAGATAAAGAGATATAATATAAAAACCAATGTATCTGATGCTAGTCTACCCATATTTTGAAGTCAATGTCTTATTTTATTCTTTTTGAAAAGTTTCTTTCTAATTCTTTCATCAGTTAGAGAAGATTAGTAACTAATTACTAATACATATTTTTATAATTAAAATGCATATTAATAATGCAAATAAAAATGATTCATTTCTTTGAAATGTATAAGATATATTACTGGTCATGACATTGAAATGTACAGACTGGAATATGTATAACCAGAATATTTTGGTCAAATTATTTTTCATTGTCTTCCATTAAATATAGAAGTAAAGAATGCTTCTTAAATACCACAATCAGAATATGTTTATTTGTCAGACCATAGTGAACCAATCTCAGCCTGCCATTCACTGTGTTTTTAACATCCCTTTTAGATTTTCCTTGTTTGTTTAATACTTCCACAAAGACAAACCAGAGTGAACCAAACAGCTATCCTACTCCCCTTATGGCATATCCTTAGTGCTAATATCACCCCTCACTAAATTTTATATTCTCTACCTTATTTTTCTTTTCTACTTTTTATTTATCTAACTATCATTTAAAATAATTTTTGTAAATAGAGTAATAAACAGTATAACATATTTATTCCTAGTCTTGTGTGCAAATATATCCCAGTTATGATTTACAGCTTGAAAGCTCAGATTGAGAATAGTGGGTAAAATTCTCCCTTCAGTTTGTTCAAATGATAATCAATGATCGAAGGTGTCACATCCAGTAAATTGATACTAAAATTCTACTTTCCTCACCTAAAATCTCATAGGGAGCTGTCCATGAACATGTTTGATTAAGGAAACCAAAATGAAAGAATGTCCACACAGAAAAATAAAATAAAATAAAATTACATATAATTTTTTTAATTCTAAAAAGCAAAATCTAGAGTGAATTTAAATGTCACTTAAGTGAAATTGCTGTTCTTTACTGAAGATATCATTATACTTTATGACTTCTAATTTATAAAAATATTCAAACTTTAAGAAAGAACAGTATAGTTCTAGGAATTAGCAAAAATCTGGTACTTAAAGATATACAGTATAACATATATTTCTATACTACCTATATTTTTCTATACTATATATAAAACGTATTTTCTATACTATATATAGTATATATATTTTAAAATACTAGCATATAATATTTTTCTACAGGCCCTCTTTTAAACCACAAAGAAATACCATTTAAGAAAATTCAATTTTGATAATGTGTCATGGAAGGGACATCTACAGTAGCTATTAAAAATTCTTAATTTTAAAATTATCAAATTATACAATATCATGAAATCAAAGGATTGAATATTAGAGCAATAACTCCTTAAATATTGAGTAGTTTTGGTCATTAATTCTAAGAAAAATAGTTTATGTGCATTAAATTTAAATACAACACAATATTTTAAAATAGAAAGCATACACAATAAACCTTTAATTTTAAACATGATATTGTATGATATAAAATGCAAATACTTTCAACTCAACTATTTTTCATTGTCATTGTGATAAAGTATCTTCAAAGGAAATATAGAGCTTTAAATTTACCACACCAAAAGAGTGTTGCCATTTGAAACAGAAAGCAGAGAACACCATTATACATAATTGAACTTACAAAGGAAATTGAGGTAGACAGAATGTAATTACCCAAATTAGAATTTGGACAGCAAACACATTTATACTGTATGCCCCATGAGTCAGAGTCATGACTGTTTAAATATTCTATATGATCCCTAGGATATTACTATAACTCAATATATGTAATAATAATAAAAGAGCTAGCAACCATGACCTTTTGCAAAATAATGTGAAACTATAACTGAATATAAATTTAACATGTATGTCTGGCTTGTGTGTGTGTATGTGAACATGTATATAAGTATGTATGAATGTAAATATGTATTGTCTTTTGTATATGGCACTAAGTAAGATTTTCAATTGATTTTACCTTTCATACATATATGTGCATTCACATATACTTGTATATAGGTATCAAATTCATACATATGCATATATAATATCTCATCTGTATATATCTATATGTGAAACTGAAGTGAACAAGCACAGTTTATTTTAAATGAAATATTATTTCCTTTTTTGATGTGAACCATTTTTAAAGTCTTTGCTAAATTTGTTACAATATTGCTTTGGCTGTTTATGTTCTGATTTTTTGTCTGTGAGTCATGAGGGATCTTAGCTACCTGACCAGGGATCAAACCCTCACCCCCTTCATTGGAAGGCAAGGTCTTAACCACTGCACCTAGAGGGAAGTCCCTAAGTGAAACATTTTTATTGTGAGTGTTCTAACTTTGTCAGACCCAGAATCCTATGATTTAGGACTAGAAGAAATAATTTACTTTGACTTGACTCCTATAATCAATTCTTCCTAATATATCCTCTTAAGGATGTTTGGAAGGCTAGCGAATGTATTATTTCCAGAGATACATTCACTAAAAAATAATTTATCTAAAATTTGTAAAATTAAAAACTGAAATTTTCCTTTATCTCTTTTTCTTTCTTTAAAGAAATAACTATAATTTGAGGTGATATAGGTAACATTTCTGGGCTTCTTGAGCCGTGCTAGTGGTAAAGAGCCTGCCCACCAATGCAGGAGACATAAGAGATGTGGGTTAAATCTCTGGGTTCAGAAGATCTTGAGGAAGGCATGGCAACCCACTCTAGTATACTTGCCTGGAGAATCCCATGGACAGAGAAGCCTGGAGTGCTATAATCCATAGGGTTACATAGAGTCTGACCCGACTGAACCAATTTAGCCTGCAAGCACGCATGCAGATAACATTTCTAGTCTGTGTATTACTGTCTATGGGTGGGTGGATAAACATTCTCAAACACAGAATTTGACTTAGTGATGTGGTTTTCACACAGAATGCAAGGGTCCCTGTGTAAATCTACTTTTCAGATGAGCAAACCGGTTTACACTAGTGAATATTTACAGAGAAATGTTTTCTTTCCTGAAATTGAAATTACATTATTTTTTTCCCCACTAAAGAGGCTTTAGTTAGTGAATATACAGACACCCAGATGGAGAATTTTAAGTAAATGTTTAGCTTTTTATTTGATTCATATAGAATTATATATATATATATATAAATATATATATATGTGTACACACACACACACACACACACAAACACAACATACAAAAGAAACTTAATTGTTCCCTTACTTCTCAAAGTGTAAATTCAGAAATGTTGAGGGGTATTTTTGAAAGCATTTAATTTAACAAAAGAGAAATGCATTAAGAACTTTAACTCAGAAAACAATAATGTGGGCTGAATTTAGAAAAAAAGTTATATGTTTATTTTTAAATATAATCAATTATTTGGCTATGATTACATTTAGGTTAGATTGATGATTTATTTCAATTACTGAGATATAAAACCTTAAAGTTGAATACAGTTCTGGAGATTCTAATTACATTAGTATTAAAAATGCCATATTAACAGATGAGAAGATATGTTACATTAAAGGCCTTCTGTTATGTCCTTAGAGAGGTAAATAAAATTAATTACATTTCTACTGGGAGAAAGTTTAATATGGTATGAAATGTGTACAGAAAAATACCACTAAGGATTGAGTGCTAGAACAAAGATTAAAAAAAAAAACAAAAAAAACACCAGAGTATCTGCAAGCATATTACTACCAGCTACTTTAAGTGTGGAGAAGTAGATGGCAAAAAGCTCCATCTGGGGTCCACATGACCACTTCATGTGTGGGCAAATAATTATGCTTTCTTTTATCCCAAACACTTATTATTTTGGCTCCATGTTCTATGTTATTGTTAACTGTATTTTTTATTCATAATGTACTGTACTTAAAATATACATCCTAAAGACTACATAGAAAATCTGTGGAAAGTTTTGTATGACTTTTTGAAGTCTGTTCTTTGAAGAAATCTTATTAACTGAAATAAACTAATTTATGAAAGAAGGGATTTTTTGGATTCTTTTTCATTTAGACATATTTAAATGACTAAACATATCATTTCCTCACTGAAAGGCCAGCAGTTTAAAAACAGCTAAATATTTATTAGAACTGGTGTACTGTCTTTTAATACATCAGATAAACTTAAACAGCTAGATTCCTACTATTAATTGGCAATAAAGAGAACATTTAAGCAGAATGGTTTTTAAAAGGCCCAGGTCATTTCATCTAAGTTTTTATTAAGATGTAGTATACATATTTGGGTATTTCTAACCGATTGAATTTGTGTATTAAGTTTAAAATATCAAATTGCTAGAAAAATTCATTATCATGGTTTTGTCAGTCTCAAGAATGGATTAAGCTGGAACAGTATGACTTTGGGAAACACTGACAGCTGAATCTTCCATGTTCCTTTCTCCCAGAATGTGAAAAAGTCCTACCTGTATGTTAGTCAGAAGGGTCTCTATGGAAGACAATCCATCAGGAAACAGAAAAGGAGATGGGAATCCTGGAGGTAGTGGTTGTCCATGCCCAGTTAGAGAAAGTTTGTCAAGGCTGTCTCTCGCAGTTGGTGTGGAAAGCGGGGTCTCATCTGTGTGTGATTGAAACAAAAATATAGAACAAGTTACGCTTGTCTGTTTTTATTAGACCTCAGTAATGGCTTCCCTAGTGGTTTCCAGAACATTTATTGCAAATTGGTTCCTGCTATCAGGAGAAAATGCTTTCTGCTGAATTTTCTTTAATGAAAAAGCTGTGGAGATACAACAAGATAACATTAATGAGTAACTTTATAAGCCTTTTAAATGCAGTCTCTAATGAGACTGAGTTTACAGTGCAATAGAATCTTTTTAAAACAAATATTATCTCATATATAGTTGTGATAATATATTCAGGCTGACTTTATGGGTACCTTCCCAATTATCTCATTTTAGTTTATTCTGTTTGGATTGACAATAGGATATTTCAAGAGCTTCATATAGGAGAAATGTTTTGTATATTAGTGTTTCTTTCTCAATTAACCTGGAAGGGTTATATATATCAATGATTTGTTCAAATATATTCTTGAGTCTACAAACAAATATACAATTAAAAACTTTAATTCCATAACTAAAAAAAAAAAACAAACTGCAATCAATACATTCTTCAGTAATTATAATTGAATTGTTCAATATCATTAAAACTAAAGATCTGGACCAGAGACCCCACAGAGACTGAGACAGAACTGTGTTTGAGTGTCTCCTGTGGAGGTACAGATCAGCAGTGGACTGCCATTGGGTATGGCAGCAGACTCGGGTATGGCATAAGCCCTCTTGGAGGAGGTAGCCATTAACACCACCATAGAGCTGCCAGCACTTATATAGGACTGGGAAATAGACTCTTGGAGGGTATAAACAGAACCTTGTGTGTACCAGGACCCAGAAGAAAGGAGCAATGACCCCACAAGAGACTGACCCAGACTTGCCTGGGTGTGTCCAGGAGTCTCCAGGGGAGGCGTGGGTCTGCGGTGGCCTGCTCCAGGGTTGGAGGCACTGAGTGTAGCAGTACATGCATGGGACCTTTTGAGAGGTCACCATTATCTTCATTACCTCCACCATAGTTTGGGCCCAGGTAAACAGCAGGGAGAGAACGCAGCTTCACCCATCAACAAAAAATTGGATTAAAGATTTACTGAGCATAGCCCCGCCCATCAGAAGAAGACCCAGTTTCCCCCTCAGTTAGTCTCTCCCATCAGGAAGCTTCCATAAGCCTCTTTCCTTCTCCATAGAGGGCTGACAGACTGGAAACCACAATTACAGGAAACTAACTAATTTCATCACAAGGTCTACAACCTTGTCTAAACGAAACTATGAGCCATGCCGTGTAGGGCCACCCAAGATGAACGAGCCATGGTGGAGAGTTCTGACAAAACGTGGTTCACTGAAGAAGGTAATGGCAAACCACTTCAGTATTCTTGTCTTGAGAACCCCATGAACAGGATGAAAAGGCAAAAAGATAGGACACTGAAAGATGAACACCCCAGGTTGGTAGGAGCCCAATATGCTACTGGAGATCAGTGGAAAAATAACTCCAGAAAGAATGAAGGGACGGAGCCAAAGCAAAAACAAAACCCAGTTGTGGATATGACTAGAGATGGAAGTAAAGTCCGAAGCTGTAAAGAGCAATATTGCATAGGAGCCTGGAACGTTAGGTCAATGAATCAAGGCAAACTGGAAGTGGTCAAACAGGAGATGGTAAGCGTGAACATCGACATTTTAGGAATCAGTGAACTAAAATGGACTGGAATGGGTGAATTTAACTCAGATGACTGTTATATCTACTACTGTGGGAAAGAATCCCTCAGAAGAAATGGAGTAGCCATCATAGTCAACAAAAGAGTCCAAAATGCAGAATGATCTTTGTTCGTTTCCAGGGCAAAGCATCCAACACCATGGTAATCCAAGTCTATGCCCCTACCAGTAATGCTGAAGTTGAATGGTTCTATGAAGACCTACAAGACCTTCTAGAACTAACACCCCAAAAAGATGTCCTTTTCATCATAGGGGACTGGAATGCAAAAGTAGGAGTAACAGGCAAATTTGGCCTTGGAGTACAGAATGAATCAGGGCAAAGGATAATAGAGTTTTGGCAAGAAAATGCACTGGTCATAGCAAACATCCTCTTCCAACAACCCAAGAGAAGACTCTACACATGGACATCAACAGATGGTCAATATCGAAATCAGACTGACTATATTCTTTGCAGCCAAGATGGAGAAGCTCTATACAGACAGCAAACACAAGACTGGAAGCAGACTGTGGCTTAGATCATGAACTCCTCATTGCCAAATTCAGACTTAAATTGAAGAAAGTAGGGGAAACCACTAGATCATTCAGTTCAGTTCAGTTGCCCAGTCATGTCCGACTCTTTGCAACTCCATGAATTACAGCATGACAGGCCTCACTGTCCATCACTAACTCCCAGAGTTCACCCAAACTTATGTGCATTGTTCAGGTATGACCTAAATCAAATCCTTTATGATTATACTGTGGAAGTGAGAAATAGATTCAAGGGATTAGATCTGACAGAGTGCCTGAATAACTAACGATGGAGGTTCATGACATTGTACAGGAGACAGGGATCAAGACAATCCCCAAGAAAAAAAATGCAAAAAATCAAAATGGCTGTCTGAGGAGGCCTTAAAAATAGCTGTAAAAAGAAGAGAAGCAGAAAGCAAAGGAGAAAAGGAACGATATACCCATTTGAACGCAGAGTTCCAAAGAATAGCAAGGAGAGGTAAAAAGGCCTTCCTCACTGATCAATGCAAAGAAACAGGAAAAAATTAGAATGGGAAACTAGAGATCTCTTCAGGAAAATTAGAGATACCAAAGGAACATTTCATGCAAAGATGGGCTCAATAAAGAACAGAAATGGTAGGGATCTAACAGAGGCAGAAGATATTAAAAAGAGGTGGCAAGAATACAGAGTTCAGTTCAGTTCAGTTCAGTCACTTAGTCGTGTCTGATTTTTTGAGGCCCCATGAACCTCAGCACGTGAGGCCTCCCTGTCCATCACCAACTTCCGGAGTCTACCCAAACCCATGTCCACTGAGTCGATGATGCCATCCAGCCATCTCATGCTCTATCGTCCCCTTCTCCTCCTGCCCTCAATCTTTCCCAGCATCAGAGTCTTTTCAGATGAGTCAGCTCTTCACATAAGGTGGCCAAAGTACTGGAGGTTCAGCTTCAACATCAGTCCTTCCAATGAACACTCAGGACTGATCTCCTTTAGGATGGACTGGTTGGATCTCCTTGCAGTCCAAGGTACTCTCAAGAGTCTTCTCCAACACCATAGTTCAAAAGCATCAATTCTTTGGTGCTCAGCTCTCTTTATGGTCTAACTCTCACATCCATATGTAGAACTATACAAAAAAGATCTTCATGACCCAGATAATTCGATGGCATGATCACTCACCTAGAGCCAGACATCCTGGAATGCAAAGTCAAGTGGGCCTTAGGAAGTATCACGACAAACAAAGCTAGTGGAGGTGATGGAATTCCAGTTGAGCTATTTCAAACCCTGAAAGATGATGCTGTAAAAGTGCTGTACTCAATAGGCCAGCAAATTTGAAAACTCAGCAGTGGTCACAGAACTAGAAAAGGTCAGTTTTCATTCCAATCCCTAAGAAAAGTAATGTCAAAGAATGTTCAAACTACTGCACTGCTGCTGCTGCTGCTAAATCGCTTCAGTCGTGTCTGACTCTGTGCAACCCCATAGACGGCAGCCCACCAGGCTCCCCGGTCCCTGGGATTCTCCAGGCAAGAACACTGGAGTGGGTTGCCATTTCCTTCTCCAATGCATGAAAGTGAAAAGTGAAAGTGAAGTCACTCAGTCCTGCCCAACTCCTAGCGACCCCATGGACCGCAGCCTAGCAGGCTCCTTCATCCATGGGATTTTCCAGGCAAGAGTACTGGAGTGGGTTGCCATTGCCTTCTCCGCACAGTTGCACTCATCTCACACAATAGCAAAGTAATGCTCAAAATTCTCCAAGCCAGGCTTCAACAGCATGTGAACCTTGAACTTCCAGATGTTCAAGTTGGTTTTAGAAATGGCAGAGGAACTAGATATCAAATTGCTAATATCTGTTGCATCATCGAAAAAGCAAGAGAGTTCCAAAAAAATATCTATTTCTGCTTTATTGACTATTCCAAAGCCTTTGACTGTGTGGATAACAATAAACTGTGGAAAATTCTGAAAGAGATGGGAATATCAGACCACCTGACCTCCCTCTTGAGAAATCTGTATGCAGGTCAGGAAGTAACCTTTATTTTTTTTTAATTTTTTTTATTTTTAGTTTTTTATTTTTTAAATTTTAAAATCTTTAATTCTTACATGCGTTCCCAAACATGAATCCCCCTCCCACCTCCCTCCCCATAACATCTCTCTGGGTCATCCCCATGCACCAGCCCCAAGCATGCTGCTTCCTGCGTCAGACATAGACAGGTGATTCGATTCTTACCTGATAGTATACATGTTAGAATGTCATTCTCCCAAATCATCCCACCCTCTCCCTCTCCCTCTGAGTCCAAAAGTCCGTTATACACATCTGTGTCTCTTTCCCTGTCTTGCATACAGGGTCGTCATTGCCATCTTCCTAAATTCCATATATATGTGTTAGTATACTGTATTGGTGTTTTTCTTTCTGGCTTACTTCACTCTGTATAATCGGCTCCAGCAGATGAATGGATAAGAAAGCTGTGATACATATACACAATGGAGTATTACTCAGCCGTTAAAAAGAATTCATTTGAATCAGTTCTGATGAGATGGATGAAACTGGAGCCGATTATACAGAGGAAGTAACCTTTAAAACTGGACATGGAACAACAGACTGGTTCCAAATAGGGAAAGGAGTACATCAAAGCTGTATATTGTCACCCTGCTTGTTTAACTTATATGCAGAGTACATCATGAGAAATGCTATGCTGAAGCACAACTGCTGTAATCAAGCATTGCTGAAATCAAGATTGCTGGGAGAAATATCAATAACTTCAGACATGCAGGTGACACCACCCTTTTTGCAGAAAGGGAAGAAGAACTAAAGAGCCTCTTGACGAAAGTGAAAGAGGAGAGCGAAAAAGTTGGCTTAAAGCTCAACATTCAGAAAACGAAGATCATGGCATCCAGTCCCATCACTTCATGGCAAATAGATGGGGAAACAGTGGAAACAGTGACATACTTTATTTTGGGGGGCTCCAAATTCACTGCAGATGGTGACTGCAGTCATGAAATTAAAAGACACTTACTCCTTGGAAGAAATGTTATGACCAACCTAGACAGCATATTAAAAAGCAGAGATATTACTTTGCCAACAAAGATCCATCTAGTCAAGGTTATAGTTTTTTTCAGTACTCATGTATGGATGTGAAAGTTGGACTATAAAGAAAGCTGAGCACTAAAGTATTGATGTTTTTGAACTATGGTATTGAAGAAGACTCTTGAGAGTCCCTTGGACTTCAAGGAGATACAACCAGTCAATCCTAAAGGGAATCAGTCTTGAATATTCATTAGAAGGACTGATGCTGTAATTGAAACTCCAATACTGTGGCTACCTAATGTGACGAACTGACCCATCTGATGCTGGGAAAGATTGAAGGTGGGGGGAGAAGGGGACAACAGAGGATGAGATGATTGGACAGCATCACTGACTCAATGGACATGAGTCTGAGTAAACTCCGGGAGTTGGTGGACAGGGAGGCCTCGCGTGTTGCAACCATGGGATCACAGAGTTGAACATGACTGAGCAACTGAACTGAACTGAACTGAATTTATTTTGACCCTTGAATACCTCTCACCTTAGATCTTCCCAGGTGTTTCTAGTGGTAAGGAACCTGCCTGCCAATGCAAGAGACTCAGGAGATGTAAGTTCAATCCCAGGTCAGGGTGATCCCCTGGAGGAGAGCATGGCAACCCACTCCAGTATTATTGCCTAGAGAATCTCATGGACAGAGGAACCTGGTGGACTACAGTCCATGGGTCGCAAAGAGTCAGACATGGCTGAAGTCTGCATGCATGTGACTCCTCTCACGTCATATTGAAAAACTGTTTTTTAAACATGTAAAAGGCGTCCAAAGAAAAGAAAAGAAAACACCAACAGCCAAAACAACATTTCAAAACTCAAATATGATACTCTGTAAGATAAATTAGCCTTTACTTTGTTTATTGAGTATTCTCCCAGGTTGTAAGCAACTCTGAGCAATGTCCAGATACAAATTCCTTTTACTCTCACATGAAACCTTCTTATTCAGTTCCTTACTACTTAAATGTTTTTACATAGATGGATACTTGTTATGGCTTATTTTAGCTTATTATATCACAGAGAAAATTTTATTCAGGGCAGGATTGTCAATTTTATAAATATTGTCATATTTCACCCCAGGAAAATTAATCAGAGCAATATATTTGCACAGTCCTGATAGTATCTCTCAATTTTTCAACTGGCTAAAAACTTCAGCACACTTGCCTTTATGCTTATAATTTGATTCCACTCTCCTGAATCATTTCTTTATTTTTCATTACACCATCTAACCACACAACAACTTTTTCAATTACCTCTCTCTGGGGCAGAAATATTCTGGAAGTCATTGCATTTCTGTCCCTAACTAATGTCAGGACAAGTTAAATTCATTTCCCTTCACTTTTCCACACTTCCAGTTAATGAACCAAAAAGAAAGAAGGGTTGGGGAGGGTAGTGATAGACCCAAGGCCTTCTTTTAACTATGCTTCTCTCATACACACTCACTCCTCTGCAGTTTCTCCTTCTATTCTTTTCTCTGTTAACTGACTGACAGATGATCTGATGCAGAAGGTACTAGAAGGAGAAAGAGTAAGCAGTCTGAGTAGGCTCATTGTGTTTTTTGTATTTTTTTTTTCCTCTCTCACATTTGTCAACAGAGTTAAAGAAAGGCCACAGTACAGGGGTAGGGATACTGAATAGCTAACACTATCAAGGTGATCTTGGACACCATTTACCTAGCTGTCATAAATTACTTCTCCAGACCAAGGCTGCTAGTGTTTTTTCATAATAGCTCTATAAAGGCACTAGTTAAACATCTATGTGCATGTGAACTTGTTTAAGAATAAAGAGCTATATTTTTTGATCAACATCACCTTAGCTGTCACATGCTAAAGAAAATGTGGCTTAATAGATCATGAGGATAATAATTGCTTGTCTCTTGAAGAAAGACATAGAACCAACCACCTGTGTTTGCTTTCAGCTTTAGAGTCGATGACTCCACAATTCTTAAAGGTTGTCCATGCAAACGGCATCAAATGTATGTATACACACACACACACGTTTGATATAAGTTCCAACAATCCCTTGACTAGTTGATTTAACTTCAATACATTTATGCTTGACTGTGTTTGGCTACTCTGTGAGTAATTTATTAATTACTAGTGGTATACACATTTATAAATATATCTATTTGATATTATCAATATCTACTTAAACAATGTGATAGACACTGGAGATTTAATGTTAAAAAAATAAAATGTGAAAGCTTTAAGAGCTTATCTAGACCCCAGTGACTGATTTCAGTTGTAAAGTAGCTAATTCTCACAGTTAGTAAAACATTTTGTTTTCCATCATTATTCTGTTAACCACTCTATTATCCTCCCAGGATTAAAACTGTTCCTTGTTTATGTGTAAATGTATGTGGTGTGTGTATATGTGGTGTGTGTGTGTGTCTTTTTTCCCCCCTGCAGTTACTTCATTGGAATGCTTGTCTTGATCTTCATGGTTTAAGGTAAGTGCAAATAGACTCATTTAGTATAGAGGTACTTGATTAGATACATTTATTTATCATTTTATATAGCAGAGATATTTCATAAAGCCACTTTAACTCAATCAAACTTAAAGGCACGGCAGCTAAAGAAATGAGAAAGAGTGATTCTTAAGATCAATGTACATATTTGAAAAGACAAACTAATCAGAGATCAAACAAAACAAAAATATTCCTTTCGGCTTCAAGATCTTACTATCTGAGAAAAAGTTGTCATCTTGTGGCAATTAACAGAAAGTCTCAGTCTTACTCCAAGAATAGCAAAATTGGGAACATAGTTATTTGTTTTGAAATAAAAGTGACCTTTGATATCCTAAATGTTTTAGAAAAGATTAAAGCAAAAATTTGAGAGGCCAGACAATGTAGAAGAGTTTTGACATGACATAATCTCCACTGACTTCAAATAGTGAATGACAATGAAGCACAGATTGACGAAGCACCTAATTTAATACATCTGTATATTTTAAAAATTTTACCTTTAAAAGTAAGTTAGCTTGTCAGATGCTAAGCTCTTTGAATTTTTATGACATTTGACAATGTAACCTCTGTTTTTATGGTCTTTAATATCATGCTTTTAAAATTCTGGAAAAGTTGCAAGAATTGAACAAAGAATACCTATGTATTTCTGTGGTGGATGGAATGGTAGCCATCCCCACTCCCCACCCCCTACCCCCTGCCGAAACTATATGTCCACCCCTAATCTTTAGATCGCAGTAATTCTAGTTTATTTGGAAAGAGGGGTTTTACAGGCATGATTAAGTTAAGAACCTTGAGATGAGATCATTGTGATATGGAATGGTTCCTAGTTGTCTCAGTGGTAAAGAATCTGCCTGCCAAGCAGGAGACACAGGAATTAGGTTCCATCCCTGGTTGGCAATAATTCCCTGGAGAAGGAAATGACAATCCACTGCAGTACTCTTGCCTGGAGAATCCCATGGACAGAGGATCTTGGTTGGCTACAGCCCAGGGACTTGCAAAGAGTTAGCCATGACTGAGCTACTAAAGAGCAGCAGCAAATCCAGTGACAAATATCCTTATATGAAAAAGGCAGAAGGAGATTGGAGAGAAAGAGAAGAGAGCCACAGAAAAAAGAGGAGGCAGAGTGGAGACAGAGACAGGGTTCAGAATTTGGGGTGAGAGTCAAGGAATTCTGACAGCAGAAGTTGGAAGAGGTAAAGAATAGATTCTCCTTTAGCCTCTTGGAGGGAGTTCATCCATGTTAATACCTTGATTTTACACTCCTGGTCTCCAGAACTGTGGCAAAATAAAACTTTTTATTATTTTATTGTGGTAACTTCTTAAACCAGCCCTTGGAAAACTAATTGAATTCCTCCCTCAAATTCAATATTTATATTTTGCTGTATTTAGTCTTTATTTCTCTGTCTCTCTCCCTCTCTTGCTTTGTGCTTGTGTACATATGTCTGAACCATCTTCTATGTTTAATCTTTAAGACTTCACTGCATATTTCATAGGTACAAAGACATAATTTTTGTAACCTCAGTACACAATCGGAAAGAAAAACATACACAGAACATAGTATTGGTCCACCAAGAGTCTGTATTCCAATTTTATTACCTGAGATGTTTTACTATAAAGAATTAATAAATAAATATTTTACTTGGGAAGTATTTTCTCTGGGCATATGGTAGGGTTAAGGTTAAGGACAGCCTACAGGATGGCTCTGGTGATTCCTCCATCCTGTTATTCATATCTTGTATAGAACCTTCCCTGTAGTCTGAGTTAGACCTCACAAAGGAATAAAACAAAGTGATGGAATGTCAACTCCAGGATTCAGTTGTAAAATGTCTGTCATTTCCATTTCTCTCGTTCTCCCTTTCCTAACATTCTTGTCATGGAAGAACCAGCTATAATGTCGTGAGATAGTCCTGTGCCAAGACATAGGACAAGAGACATAGGGCTGTGAAAACCACATGAGATAACGAAAATAAATCCCCCCTGCCCAGTCAGGCCCTTACATGAGGCTGCAGTCCCAAACTCATGAGACCTTAAACCAGAGGCATCCAGCTAAGTTGTACCAGGTCTGTGATCCATAGAGACTGCAAGATTTCAAATGTTTGCTGGTTTAAGCCACTAAGTTTTGGTGCAGTTTGTTCCACAGCTTTAGGTAACTAAAACAGTGCATGCAATTTTCTGAATACATTAGTGTATAAAATAAAAATAATTTAGTGTCCAGTTAGTATCAGGTACTTTGAACACGTGACAACTTCTTCAGGTTTTGATTTCTTCAGTTTTTAAAAAATTGGCAGGTTGAATGAGACAAACTCTAGTATCACTCAAGTC
Organism: Ovis canadensis; assembly: GCF_042477335.2. NCBI lineage: Eukaryota > Metazoa > Chordata > Mammalia > Artiodactyla > Bovidae > Ovis > Ovis canadensis. Next base: position 60,711,294 of record NC_091254.1, read on the forward strand.
TAATGTTACACATTCTCTATTATTTCTTATAAAAAATCATTGTGCTCAGTCACTCAGTCACATCAGACTCTTTGCCACCCTATGGACTGTAGCCTGCCAGGCTCCTGTCTATGGGATTTTTCCAGGCAAGAATATAAGAGTGGGTTGCTATTTCCTTCTCCAGGGAGGCTTCCCAACCCAGGGATCTCCTGCATCTCCTGCCTTGGCAGGTAGATTCTTTACCACTGAACCACCTAGGAAGCCCCATAAGAAATCATAAAATTAGTTAAGTGGAGATTTCACTTATATCAATCGGAGAGTGAAATGGATCCATTTAGAGGCTGAATTACACTATCTTAATTCTAAATTCCACAGGCTTATGGATATATACAATTCACAAACAGAAACACAAAATTTCACAGAAAGCTAGTGATTATACTCAGGTGACAAATGTCCTTTTGTAAGAAGTCAATTTATCTTGCTTCATTATATAGAATTTTCCAATTTGATGTTTTATCGAATTTAAAAAATTTGTAAGACAGTCATTCACAACAGTGAGGATGGTAAATCAGATGCAATGACAAGTATATCTTCCTAGGAATAAAGTAAGTACTTTTGAAACCTGCATTAACTGGGGCACAATTTTTTTTAAGTACTCTACATCTGTAGGGGCCAGCAGTTATGCCAGTTCTCTTAAGAATTGTTGGTTTTGAAGTCCTAAGATACAGTGGTTATTAAATTTAAATTATGCGTGTATTTCATGGGCTTCCCAGGTGGTGGTAGAGGTAAGGAACCCATCTGCCAATGCAGGAGACATAAGAAACATGGGTTCAGTCTCTGGGTCTGCAAGACCCCCTGGAGGAAGGCATGGCATCCCACTCTAGTACTCTTGCCTGGAGAATCCCATGGACACAGGAGCCTGGTGAGCTACAGTCTATAGGGTCGCAAAGATTCAGACAAGATTGAAGTGACTTAGTATGCACATATCATTGTATTTTAATTTAGCCATAGGAAACTACAGTGGTTGTCTAAAGCAAAATAAAACAGAAAATATTATAAACTTACAAATTTCATCTTTTAACTGGAAAAAAACTGCTAATTAACATTTTAATAATTATATAACATATACTGACAATTACTAATATAACAACACAAAATCAACTGAAGCCAATTAGAATATAATGTATAATATAAAGGGAAAGTAAAAACGAGAAGAAAATATTTTAAAACTCCAAAATCAGTGAAATATAAAAAATGATACTTCATCTCATGATTCTTCTCATATTGTAAGTCACTTACCAATAAATGACTATCACTAAGATTGATGCTTCTGTAAGACAGGCTTTTTTATTTGCAATCTTATCACTCGTAACAAGTTAGCAGGATATCCTAAGGAACAATGTTGTTTGAAAAAATAATGGGCCTCCACTTTTAAAATGTTTTCTTTCCTGTTAATAAAGTCTAACTCAGTTGTTATTTTCATAACTAATCCCTCTGGGTTTGAATTATATATTCTCTTTCAAGTTTGTGTGTGTGTGTCTTTTCTCTGATATCTTTTATTATACCATAAATTCCAAGTAGAAGAAAAGTCATTCACTTTTAAAAAACCATACATTTCACTGTAGTCACATTTGTTCATGTTCATGTAAAATAGATAGCAGCATTATTAAAATGGAAAAAATCTCCATATTTAATGTTTACAAGTGATCTGAAAGCTTGCATTAACATGTTATATTTCTATAATGGTTAAGTAATAAAAGTTGATTAAAGTTGTAGTGAACATGGTACTTACTATAAAGAAGTGAATATTTATTTATAGAAATACAAACTTCTTGGTCATTTTGACACATTCCCATTCAATTGTATATTAAAGTTATATTTATTGGGGTTTTTGTAAACTCATCAGCCACATTATTCAACTGGAGTAGCAGCATGAATACTCTAAAAAATTAAGGATTGGTGTTTAAAAATATTTTTAAAATTTATTTCCAAACATAAAACATAGTTATTTAAATTGAGCTCAACAATACCTCAATGGTGGTTTATTCCTACTCAAGGCACTCTGGAGTTAATTTGACAATAGGAACTAATCATTCTGATACCAGGATGTAATCTTAAAAACTGGTCACACACCTTCATGTATCTACTCCAGTTCTTATAAAAATCCAGGAATATCATGAAATAAGACTTACTGTTTTACATTTTAAGCCCACTTTTCAAAGTCTGGATTTACAATTACTCCATTTTTAATGTAAAATTGTCACCATAATGTGATATAATTATTGTAAAATGAAAAGTAGCCCATGTTAGATTCAGAAAGTGTAAATTTAAGTCCTTGGCTCTACCAAGTCTCAGCAAATAGTAGAGGAAGATTCCACCTCTTATGTTCTTTGAGGTTCATCCAGTCTGTTTATTAAAAAGATAACTGCAAACTCAATGGATTATAGTTCAAATCCAATTAAATTATGTATGTGTGGGAAAGTACCTTGTGAAACAGAAAATGCTAACAGACATGAAGTACTAATAATTAAGAAATAACTAAATTTATTACAAATTTCTTTTCGTAAACTTAGATTCAATGTGCCATGGAGGGGATGCTAATCTGGTACCATGAGCCATAAGCCTGTGGTTTCTATATTATTTCTCTCTAATGAGGCTTGTGATGATGAAATATCATGTTGGTAGTAAAATTACTACTATATATTATTACAGTTGCCGTAGACAAACTAACCCTATGTTAGCTCAGTGAACAGCTAAAATTGTCTATGATAGAAGTAACCTGAGAAAGGGCCAAAGTTTATCAATTTCTCTTCAGGCACAGATTCTAAAAAAATCAGTAGAATGACTTACAAAAAAAGAAGACAGTACAGATTTTGGAGAAACTGACTGAAAAGCATTAACAAACTTAAGAGGCTACTTGGATATATTGAAACAGTTGCACATATATATGCAACTCTGGATTTCACTTTTGCATAAATGAAAGAGAAGTTTTAATACGTGAAGGAAATCACTGTAAGTGCATGTTTGGCATGATGATGGAGTGGTAAGAAATATACTAAACTCAGAGCTCTGCCTAATTTAATGCATGAAGTATTTATTACACACATATGCAACTATCATATTTATCAGTAGTTTTTACCTTTGAGAAGCTGACAAAATTTAGGGACCACTCTTTTTTTTTTTTTTTTAGGGACCAGTCTTAAGGGGAAAAATAAGACATATATATATAAACTTCAGCTCTCTAACACAGAGTAATAACTTAATGTCTTTTGATAAAGTATATGAATGAGATGAGATGAGATGAGGCAAAAAAAAAAAAAGCTGAAATGAGAAGGATACATTCTCTGCTTACTCCATCCAGGAGAGTAAAACTAAAAAAAAAAAAAAAACTTTCTACTGGGAAACCATGCTCTTGATTACAATGCAACTTCATAGACATTATCTTGAATTAAGAGAGAGCTCTAGGAAGAAGATAAAAAAATACATGCAATTATAATCTCAATAAGGTTATGTGCTAAAAAATTGACTCAAATGGCATCTAGTGGTTATTTAGAAAAAGAAGAGATTATATTTAGATGATGCAAGTTGAGAGCAGAGTGAAGAAAAACAAAATTTTCATGGCAGTAAGCATGTACACCCATGACTGATTCATGTTGATGTGTGGCAAAAACCACCACAATATTATAAAGTAATTAGCCTCCAATTAAAATAAATTAATTTTTTAAAAACTTAAAAAAAAGAAATGGGCATTGAATACTGGGAAATATTTAAACAGGGGGCAGTGAAATGGTTGTATGAGGAAACCAGGCAGGGACAACAGTTCAAGGAAAACAGGGATCCTAAGTGGCCTAAAATCTTTGTATATTTAAAAGGAAAGTCTATTCTCTACCATTATTCTCAAAAGAGAGTCTTTACTTTTGTCTATTCTGTATTTTATTTCAAAATCTATGTATGGAGGAAATACTAAATCAAGCTATATATTAATTTAAATTTCCAAACTTGGTTTGGATAGCAAACTTACCATTGTCCTTGGAGATTGAAAAGATGAAACTAAAATACTCAGGTATCTGTGCATAGATTTTTGCTTCCCACAAACTGGAATTTATTGACAAAATACAATGGTACCAAGCATTAAACACACACACACACACATACACACACACATACACACACAAGATGAAACTAAAATACTCAGGTATCTGTGCATTCATTTTTGCTTCCCACAAACTGGAATTTATTGACAAAATACAATGGTACCAAGCATTAAACATACAAACTAATTTAGCTTCTAAATATTTTGGGTGGGTTTTACCCCTGCTTGTTTCTTAAAGTCTTAAACTGTTAGCATTTTTATGAAAGAGCTGGAGTAGCTTATGCGGAAAAAACCCAACTAATTGACATTTCTGTCTTTTTCATGACCCTGTAGGTTTAACCTCACTGCTAATACTTCAAGTGAATATGGGAAAGCATTTATTGAAAACTGCATAACAGACATGGTTACATTTCCTAGGCTGATGTTTTGCATATCTGCACAGTAGGGCCATTAAGGGTTCTAAGAGCACAACGGAAACAATCATAACATTTGTTTTTAGATGATTGACTCAGGACATGTACACCAGGCTTTATATAGAAACTGTTTTTGTTTTATTAAGGGACTGTTTGCCTGTTAGTGATAACATCATTAAAAATAAATGAAAGGGGGCTGGTAGAATGCTTCCCAAAAGCAGAAACCTAATTAAAGGTGATATGCTTGCTTGGAGGCTTTTTTCAAGACTCAGAAATAGAACAAGGTTAGTTCTTTCTCATTTTATAAGGCCCAAAGAAGACTTCATAGGAAAATATCACTTCTGATCTAATTTTCTATTTCTGTGTACTTTAATAATCTACTTTACAGTCTGTGCTTGCCCATAGAAAGTGAACTAGTTTTGTTCCTACAGAGAGCTTCTTCATCATGTCATATCTCATGAAAAGAAAATCTGATGGTTCAGCTTGAACGAAAAATGCACTCTCCTTTTAAAGCAAATTTTGTAGGTTGTAATATATGAAGTTATAGTAGCTGAAATAATGCACACACATACATTTCATACCCCTAAAAGACCACTTTTCAGAGTCTAAGTTAATGGTAAAAAACATTTCAAAATCGTGGTTTGTAATTTCAGAAAGAAAAAAAAAGTAGACTCTTTCATTTTAAGGGGTGGAGTTACTCTAATTTCATGGATGGTGGAAAAAGCAGGAAACTGCATTGCCTTGATAACTCTGCCCTTATTGTGCTGTGACCTTGGCCAATTTACTTAAATTTTCATCTGCCAAAAATGAGTTTCTGAAATGTGCTTTGAGAATTTTCAAGGGGTGGGGAGAGAATTTGTCACATAAACCCAAAACCTTTTCAAAATTAATATTCCTGAAGAAGAGAAAATGAGGAGAAAAACTGAGCACTCTCACAGTGTGCTGTGGTTTAATAGTCTGCTCTCTCTTGTCATCACTGCCCAATTCTGTTTCACTTATGAGTCTCCAAACTCAAAGTGAATCTTATTGCTAAGTGAATACAACAGAGCAATTCTCAAATTATTCTCCTGAAATATTAAATGATTCAGACATCGTGGATTTCTTAAACTCTGATTTGCACATGGGTTTTAGACAATGATTCTGACATTGTGGATTTCTTAAACTCTGATTTGTACATGGGTTTTAGACTAATGGGCTTCCCTGGTGGTGCAGAGGTTAAAGCGTCTGCCTGCAACGTGGGAGACCTGGGTTCGATCCCTGGGTTGGGAAGATCCCCTGCAGAAGGAAATGGCAACCCACTCCAGTATTCTTGCCTGGAGAATCCCATGGACGGAGGAGCCTGGTGGGCTGCAGTCCATGGATTGCAAAGAGTCAGACACAACTGAGCACCTTCACTTTCACTTTCACTTTAGACTAAAATTACAATAAAGTTACAGAAATTTGAGATCTCTTTGGAAACTGTATAGCATACTTCATTTTTCAAGCAAGTCCAAAAGTGACTGACCCTAAAAACCATCATTTTAGGTTCATTTCCCTAAAAACTATCACTCTATTTATTTCAACATAACCTATTTATCAATAAAGGTTTATTTTTCCCCCACAAAAAAAGGATTTTATTTAGAGGAAATACAGGCGAAAAGAACATTTCGACTTCAAGGATATACATACCCACAAACATATGTACACATATGATTGTGAAATGTGAAACATGGCAGGATATTTAATAAATATTAAGAGATTTTAGAAATGATGATGATAATGTGATTATGATTTGTGGAAAAGAGCCCCTATCCTTAAGAGATACACATTGGAAATAAAGAACCCTCAATTGATTAAATCAAACATGCTTAGAATTAGTTTCAGAATTCTCTGACAGAGAAGAGAAATTGGGAGGGAGAAATTATGAAGCAAGACTGGGCTTGAGACGATCACTGTTAAAGCTGAATGATGGGTAGGTATATGGGGAGGGTTCATTATCCCATTCTAATTTTATGCATGTTTGAGATATTCTATAATTAAAAGTTTTAACATAAAGAAATGTTACTCAGGAAAGATTCTATTAACTCATTCTTAAAAAGTCAGAGGCATTGGGATGATGCTGATCATCACCATTATCATCAAAATAACTAGCATATGAGTGCTTTCTGTGTGCAAACCAATGTTCTAAGCACTTTGCAGACACTAATTCATTTGATTCTCACAATAATCCTTATATTGTTAGTAGTATTATCTTCATTTTACACTTGAGTAGATAGAGGTAAAATGAGCTAATTAACTTGCCAGTATAACTGGGCTAGTAAGGAGAGGAACTGGTTTTGAACCCAAGTAGTCTTGCTCTAGATCCTAAGTTCTTTTAACATGCAAGGAGAATAATATTAGTTACTTATCTTTGATACATATGTTCAAACATATACAAGTAACATACACTCCAAAATAACAATTCTATAGTTATTTTATTTCAGAGTAGAAAGAAAAATTAGAGATTTTCTATTTCACACATTTATAAGCAAAGCTTGACTCACTCCCTGAAAATCCACCCGTTGGTCACCCTAAGAAGCCAGAATTCCCCCAAATTGACAGCTTCAACTGTCACATTTATGATTATTCATTTTTAAACAAAAGATATCTTAGAACTGTAACTCCAGATTCTCCCCATAATGGACCAGAAAACTCCAACCATGAGTAGCACACAAAGGTAAATTTTTCCACTCCGAACCTTTTCTAAATGAGACAATAAGAATGAGGTATAAGCTCTTCTTCTGAGAAATATTTAACCATGAAAGTATTACTTTTAAATTAACACATGCATTTCATGAGGTAAAAGAATCAAGGCCTACTTCAAGGCTCTTCAAACAGAAAATATTATTCTCCAAGAGATATATTTCAGAAGGAGCGGCTGCCATGTCTTACCCATTTATCAGGTATAATTAATCTCTGGCTATCATCACAAATTGTCATTTGCATTTGTTCCAATTCTAGTTTCTCTCGAATTTTGTCATCATGTGACTTTAGCCATGAACTTGCTTCACTTTGTAGTACAAGAACTTTATCTACTTCTAAATAATTCTTCTCTGTCAAACCATGCCTCTCCTGACCCCTTTTGTGTCATTCCATCTTTGTACCAGGGGCTCCCATAGTTGTTGATGACCACTCTGCTCTGATAAAATACCATGCACCCAGCTACCAGGATGCTGCCCTAAGCCAAAGATTAGCAAGATGATCTACATAAATTAATTTCTGTAAGTCTGTTAATTTACAAAGGACAAGGACTCCTTCCAAGTCACAGGTGTGTTCTAATATGTACCTTAACTCTCACCCTTTGGAGACTAATATGTACCTTAACTCACACCCTTTGGAGACTAAGAGCCTGTCATGTGAATGTACAAAGTCTTCTGAGGTGATACTTACAAATTCTATACATTCAATTTCACTGGCTCAAGCCAGTGATTCTTTTCCCCCCTGCCAGTCATAACAATTCATATCTTACTAAGATGGCTTGAAATGACCAAATTCATTAAAAATTATAATCAAACATGTTTCTTTACACATTTGTTTTCTTAAGTGTGTTTAATATGAAAAAAAAATGAGGAACTCTGTCCACCTTGTTTACCTGCATAACCTCAATCCCTGGCACACTGCACACTTTAGTACCAATTTGTTGGATGTGAAGTAAAAGTGAAAATGTTAGTTACTCAGTCATGTCTGAGTCTTTGTAACCCCATCGACTGTAGCTGGCCAGACTCCTCAGTCCATAGAATTCTCCAGATAAGAATACTGGAGGGGTAGCCCTTCCCTTCTCCAGGGCATCTTCCCAACCCAGGGACTGAACCCAGGTTTCCTGTACTACAGGCAGACTGTTTACTGTCTGAGCCACCAGGGAAGCTCAGTTGGTTGGATATCTGATGCAATTTATTTCCTAAATTAATTTGTTAAGCTTTTTGTTCTTATATTAATAAAAACACATTTCAGTTGATGTTACATGTTAAACTAGTTGAGCCTTAATGACCAAAAAGGTATATAAGAAAAATGTTTTCCATTTGGGTTGTTTTTTGAGAAATGTGAACTTAGAACATGCAAATTATCTATGATGTTTAAAATTCTAGTTAAACATATTCAGTTTAATATACTTGTAGCTACCCTGTGCAGAAAAAGAACTAGTAAGTAATGGGTAGAAAACAGTAAGATTTGATTCATGTATCTAAAAGTGCTGTTGACTATTTTGGGCCATAGTAGATTCATCATGACAGACTGTCCATGCAAAGTTGAGAAGCATTGTGTCAGGAATGTTATAGAAACTATGCCTTGGAAATTGATAGAAGGTTAAACTAAGTCACCTTTACATCCCCTTTACCTATCGAAATTTTATGACTTCTTCCTTTAAACGTAACTGCCTTCTAACATAGTCATATAAAAATGCAAAGGAGAGCACTAATTTTTAGGATTTAGGGAAATATAAAAAGTTAAGAGTGTATGTTTATGTCATTGTCAGCATTCTTCCCTTGGAGAGAAGAGGATTCTTGAACAGCCCAGCTGTTATTTTGCAACTCTCAGAGCATAAAAATGTAATGCAAAATCTTGGACCTTTACTATACCTGTTTTAAAAAATTAATTTCTAATTTATAACCACTTACTCTTTGTAGGAAAGAAAAAAGACAGTGTCAGATTTATAAAATTGTTGTTCGTAGCTTCTTAATGTGTTGTATTTAAGAGAAAAACATATGTTAGCTCAAAAAAGGTCAAAAATTGGGTATAGAAAGGAAACATATTGTATCAGCTTTCCTTTATTACCTTTTTAGTTCAATGTGAAAAACTGCTTGAAATGTTTCAATTACTTTAAAATTTCAAATTAAAAAACACACACATCAAAGCAACTGTATCTTATTAAAGTGTGTCCCATTATCGTATTCTATATGTGTAACTGTATGAATGGTGCAGATTCATTTTGAGGATTCTTTTTTCAAATCATGAAAAATGTGTGCATTCAAGCTATTAACAGAAAAATCTTAGAAAGAGAACATATGTTACGAGAACTGAGGAAAAGTGGTGGAGGTGAGACTCACCGAGTGTGATGCGAGTGGCTAGTGTAGATTGTTAAGAGAAGTAAGGGGGCCAGAATTGCCAGAGCTCTGGTCAAGGGGTTGTGGTCCATGGTGTTTGGGAGCAGGCTGGGTATGGCTGATCACTTTGTGGAAATGGCACCTTATTTCTAATCATATGAGAATGTAGAATTATTTTATCCTGCCATCTGACTATTCATTCCCCTGACATGTTCTGTTCAATTCAAATCAAGCTGACATTATTGCTATTCAATGTTTTCTTGTATATTTATGACTTGTCTTTTCTAATGAAAATGCAAGCTCCTTAAAAACAAAATCCCTCTTTGCATTAATGATACTGTGTTCTCTCTACCTTTAACAGTGCTTTGAACTTACTAGGATCTCATTATAAAATTTTTAAAAATGTCTAAAATATTTTGAAATAAAATAATCTTTCAGGATATTTTTATGAATTTTGTTTTACTGAAAATTTTCAAATTTGGGAGTATATGTATTGTTTAATTAAAGGATCTTCTTAATAGTACATTAAAAAGGAATTAGGTAAATTCTATTACTATAAAAAATAGCCCTATAATCTAATGTACCTGAAGGAAATTCAAAGAAAAGTATATTATATATATGTATATATGCATATAAATGACTATATGCACATATGTACATAATTATATGAGTACCTGGGCTTCCTGGTGGTTCAGTGATAAAGAACTTCCCTCCAATGCAGGAGACCTGAGTTCGATCTCAGGGTTGGGACAATCCCCGAGAGAAGGAAATGACAACCCACCCCAGTATTCTTTCCCTGATAATCCCATGGACAGAGGAGCCTGGTGGGTTACAGTCCGTGGGGTTGCAAAGCGTATGACATGACTGAGCACACATGCACACACCATGTAAGTACCTAGGTAAGTAAGTAAGTGTTAGTAACTCAGTCATGCCCCACTCTTCGCGACCCCATGGACTGCAGCCCACCAGGCTCCTCTGTCCATGAGATTTTCGAGGCAAGGATACTGGAGTGGGTTGCCATTTGCTTCTCCAGGGGATCTTCCCAACCCAGGGATCGAACCAAGGTCTCGCACACTGCAGGCAGATTCTTTACCGACTGAGCTACAAGGGAAGCCCAAGTATCTAGGTACACATAGGTATATAGGGGTGTAGAAAACTCTTCTATAGTTAGTCAATAACTATTCTATGTTTAGATTATTAATCTACTTTAAAAACTAACAACAAAGGCTTTAGGCAATTAAGTAATAAGCTTTTATAATGGATTTCCCTGGTGGCTCAGTAAAGCGCCAGACAGTAAAGCGCCTGCCTATAATGTGGGAGATCTAGGTTCAATCCCTGGGTCAGAAAGATCTCCTGGAGAAGGAAATGGCAACCCACTCCAGGATTCTTGCCTGGAAAATCCCATGGACAGAGGAACCTGGTAGGCTACAGTCCATGGGGTCGCAAAGAGTCAGACACCACTGAATGACTTCACTTTCACTTTATTTATAATAATACATTATTTTTCATTGCTTATTTTTTCTTCTTATACACTAAGATTTCACAAGAATGAAGAATCCAGTTAGAAACTGGAAGTTTTACTACTGTATTATTAATATTTTGTCCCATATACTTAAAGGTTAACATATGTACCTTATCTATTGAAATTGTAAGTAGCATGTATATTGAAACACAATTTCATAAACCATGATATTGATGGAAAATTTGAAAAGAGTGAAAAGATTCAACCTTATTAGAAAGTGCTTCATGTTTTAACAAGCAAATTAAACATGCAGGTTTTTCTCCTGCCCTCTTTAAAACATGAAAAATTCTCATTGCCCTTTAATGTCATTTTATATTAGAAATTTTAAAGTAAAATTTAAAAAAAGAAATTTTAAAGAACAACCGTAATACAAAAAAGTTAAAATGTTACATTTATATGAATTTTCAAACCTCACATATAACTCTTAAAATATTGATATATCTCCTACCTAACTTGGCCCAGGTTAGCAGTTACAGGAAGAATTTATATTAGTCTTATCCTTTCAGTTGGGAATCATCAACTATAATACAGTGTTCTTATTGCTTCTCTTATCATGTAGTCTAAAATATATTCCCTAACTTTTAGTACAGAGCACACAGATTCTTCATGGGAATTTGAACATAGTGCCTAGGATAACAATAGCCTCAAAAATATCATGATACTCTAAAGGAAGATATTTCTTTACTAACAAAATTATTTTTATAACTGCTAAATTTCATCAGAGTTTTTAGAAAACCAAAGAAACCCTGAAATACGAATATATTTTATTGTGCCAAATTGTTCAGTTAACAAATCAGCCTAATTATAAGTTAGTCTTCCTAGAAATATTTACGGATGAATGACAAATTCAATGTTAGTAACAGTATGGACTCAAAACTAAGACAGGAATGTTGGAGCAAGTAAGGACATTCACTTCATTCTTGGACTTCCTGAAAGAGAAGAAATCCAAGTTCAGGATGAAGGATAGTCAGGATACAACGCTTACAGCATGACTAAAATCTTAGTATACTGGGAGAAGAAACAATTGTTTTTAAAAAGATAATTTATTGTCTAAAAATTTATGTCAAGGGTTTAAACTCTCCCTCCACGTTAGAGTTGGTCTTACAAGTGTTAATATATTTTCCTCTGCTGCTGCTAAGTCGCTTCAGTCGTGTCCGACTCTGTGCAAGCCCATAGACGGCAGCCCACCAGGCTCCCCCGTCCCTGGGATTCTCCAGGCAAGAACACTGGAGTGGGTTGCCATTTCCTTCTCCAATGCATGAAAGTGAAAATGAAAGGGAAGTCGCTCAGCCGTGTCCGACTCTTAGCGACCCCATGGACTGCAGCCCACCAGGCTCCTCGTCCATGGGATTTTCTAGGCAAGAGTACTGGAGTGGGGTGCCATTGCCTTCTCCATATTTTTTTCCCTCTATCATCTATTAATTATTGACAATAAAACATTATAAAATCCTTACCTATATATTTTTACTGAAATATCTTCTTCCAATTCCTACATTTCCTTAATAGTCAAAGAAATGAGGGTAAATTGAAAGTTTTCCTATAGAATCTATGGCAGTCATTGTGATCACCATTTTGTTTCCTAAGAAATTCTTTTAAGGAATGAGTTTAGAATCCTCAGGGTCACTGCGGGGTCAAGGTGCTTCTTATACTGTATGTGAAATACCACTTCCATCCATTTTTCAAAAAAAATAAAATAAAATCATAACCACATTAGCTTATTTAATAACCGATCAGCTCTCATGTCTGTGGGCCAGCAGATTTCAGCTATAAATTTAATCCAAATATTTTAAAACATAATTCACATGCCCCACATTGATTTAGAAAAGCCAAGACTTTTCTTTCCTTTTCTCTTCTTCTATCTTGGGCCTTATTTACCTTTGTTACTCATACTGTTTGTTATCATTATTTTTATTTTCTATTAGAAAGATGATGAAAGTAAAAGAATAACTTTTACTTCTTTGTATTGTTTTAGTTAAGTGTCTGATGGACTTAAAGATAGAATGCACTAAAAATTATATTATCATTTGATTTGACTCTATATTTGTTATTTGGTTGTAATTTGAGTTTATCTCCATCATGAGTGTGGACTTTCATATTCAAGGGGGAAAGCTGGCTTACATTTCTTGTAAGCATTTCAATCTGGATTCTACCATTTTCAAAAATAAAAATAATGATAATTAATATCAAGTAAGTTATTCTTTTCTCTGTCTCAGGTTTACTAAATGATCTCCATTTAACTCAGTACTTCTAGATGCATATAGCCATTTTGTAATCTCTCTCATCTAATCAAAAAAGGAAAATCCTCCTTGATACCATCCTTCCTCTAAATTCTGTCCCAGTTTCATACCACCTTTGGAGAGTTATCTATACTCTATAACCTCATCTTCTCCCCATGACTGAATCTTGAGCCTCCTCCATTCGGTTTCTATTTCTACCTTCTTAATGACTTTTATCAAATTAACTGTTATATCCATATTGCCATATCTGATAGCCAATTCTTACACCTCTGCATACTTGATTTCTCAGCAGCCTTAGACAGGTTGATGGTTCCTTCATTCTTAAAATCTTTTCTTTACATGGTTTCCAGGACACCATTCTCTCTCCATCTCCCAGAACCTAGATGGCAGCTTCTTCGTCTCCTTATTGCTCTGCTTTGCTATCTAATCTTTTCTAGCTCAAGACATTATGAGGTACCTTGTGACCTCTTTTCCTTTGCTATCCTCATTCTCTTGTGACCTCGTTCAAACCCATGCCTTTAAATACCATCTATATGCTGATGGTTCCAAAATTTATATCTTTAACTCAGACCTTTTGCTTGATCTGCCCTAATCTCTGGACTCACATCTTCCCATGGGATATCTAATGGGCATCTTGAAATTCACATGCTCAAAAACGGAACACTTAATTGCCCAATTCCACAGCTGCTCCTTCTATCATCTTGTTAATCTCAGACCCATCCCATTCTCTTTCTTCTCAGAGTCAACCAAAATGATGAGTTCATCCTGTTTTATTTTAGTGTATATAGCTATAAATAATATAGAAATATAGATCTGGGTATGTTCTTATTTGTGCACAATGATGAGTAACATTTAACACACTTTTGGGTCATTCTTACATGCTATATTATTAGCCCAAAATATATAAACATCATACTGTTAATATCTTTTCCAATTTTTATTATGTTTTGAGACTTATCTAAGTTGGTTCATTCAGATTGTTTTATTCATTTGAAGTTTAGATTATACAACTATACTCTACTTTTTTATTTATTCATTCATTGAAGCATTCAGTTAGTTCCAAAATGTTTGCTGTTAGAAACAATGTTGCAGTAAAATACTTTTATTTTATCTGTATACTAGATCTTTAAATGTATTATTTTATGTGATTCTTACAAAAATTTTGCATAGTATTATTTTCTTTTTTACCATAAAAGAAACTGATCGTAAAGAGATGACATGATTTTCTATAAGGACACAGAATTTGAAATCACATTTATGTCATTTCATCACTCGGTTTTTTCTTACCACATATTTCGTCTGGTTCTAAATTCATGAAAAATGTAAAAATAATGTTGATATTAACAGGGAACAATGAGAGAGGCCTATTACCAGTCCAAATCCTTGCTTCAGTGAAAATTCCAGAAAATCATGAGTGGGCAGTGGGAGCATGAGAATACAGAAGAAATATGAATATAGTGATGGCAGTCCATTTAGAAAACTCCTAATTAAAACCATTTTATCAACAGGCACTCCAATCCTAGAGATGCTGGAAGAAATTCAGAGGAGTTGGTGACCGAACTGTTCAATGAAAAGGAAATCAAAGTCAAATAGAAAGTCTTAATTTATATTCTGGAGAGCCAGGGAATAGTAGTGACATGAACCAAAGTGAGAAAATTAAAAGACTGCAGGATGCAGTGAGGTATAGAGTGGAGGGAACTGATGAAGAGCAAGGTTGGGGGTGGGCTCAATGATGTTCCTGGTTGAGATGAAGATTTGCTTTACTTACCAAAAGACTTTGAGCCAAGAATTTTTATTTGCTTTCTAAAGAAAGCACATGCCATTTAGCTCCAAACCAGATTCAAATGCTAGCAAACACTGAAAGCAATTATTAGTATTAGCAGAAGGACTCATTTAAGGAATATCAAGCTAAGAGATTAGACAAAGAAAATCTCAGTATAAATTTGTCTTTACTGATCTGCTTCCAGCGACTGTATTCCTGCCTTGTTTTCCTAGAGTTTCTTCTTAGTATTATAATTGGGGTCAATCCTGTTCTGGAAGCTGTGCCTTAGTTCCCAGCCCAATATTTTAGTTTCCTCAGCTTATGTTACTTACACTTCCTATCTTATCATTTTTGGTTTTGGAAATCTAACACGGAAACCAATTCTCCATGTTTAAATGTTGTCCATACATATACTTTTTTTTCTTTTCAGAACTTCACTGATGCCCACTCCTTAGTGGTCTTCATTTGCTACCTTCCACCTTGAAAGAACATTCTTGCCACCTGTCTGCTCTGACATCCTGAGTAATTTTTAGCTTTCTGTGCATCATGTTCCTCATACTTAAATATTTTTGAATTCTGAATATTATGATTTTCCATTTGTTTTGCCACATGAATTAATGAGCATCCATTACGTAAAAGGAGAAAAATAATGGCATAGAAGAAGTAGCTCTGATTTCTCTCTAGAGAGACATGAGGAAAACTATCACAGAAGAAAAAAAAATCCAAAACAGGAAAAAAATGAATGCCGACCATGAGGACTGTGTAAAGACCACTGAAGTTGACAGAGTACATAAATATTTGGTTTAATAGGCCAATACATTGGAAATATTTGGATAATTTTGTTCTCTGACAACTTTTCTTGGGTTTCAATATGTGAATAAACTCAATCTAATGATAGCAGATCCTGAACTTATCAAAATCCTGTATGAAAAAGTGTTTTCATTTGCAAATAGGCCATAAACAATTCAAAAAATAATTTAAAATATAATTTCAGATGTATTCACATTTGCCAAAATGTTGTTTCTGAATTGATTCTCATGGGCCTTTTGTTGTTTAAATTAAAAAATCCAATTATAAAAAAACATTTAAAAAACATTAAAAAAATCATTATGCTGTTAAAGAAAAGCTAAGAAGGTAATCTGTTTTTAAAGGATTATACATGTTAAAGCAAGAAAACAGATACATAGCTGCTTTGCAAAATAAGGTGAGAAAATTATTAGTGGAATGGCAAAATTCAAAGAAAATATAAGAAATAGAACTACAAAGAAATATTTGAAGACTTTAGAAGTATATACAGTAATTGGAACCATCTGCTAACAAGCACAGGTACTAGAAAACCTGTTTCAAAGACTAAATTATACTCATTTGTTATTAGCAGTATATATTTGCATTCAATTAATGTCCTGAAATCCTTTAAAAGTATGCTCTCTTAAGTGGGTTAAGCATGTTCATTGTTATCTTGTTTATACTAATAATTGACTGAGCAAATCTTTTCTTCATATCTAGTACAAAGGTAAACTTTATCAAGTCCAAGCTAATTATCATAAATTCCATATTAGCAGAAACCAAATTAATGAGGTTTGATTGTACCAAGAAAATTGTTTTTGCCATTTGCTTAATTTCACTTGCTTATATAATAACAAAAAATTCAAATGATGGAAGAGGTAGATAATTCAGTATTTGCAAAAATATCCACAGAAGCAAGGCAAACTTTCAGAAACTCTAATTTAGTGCTATATTTATTTATTTAGGTTCAGCATATAATATGATGTTAAGTGTATTACTGTACCATGCTATTATGGAACAGATGTTAAATGCAATGTAAAAATGTCAGGGATAAATGATTGATGATCCTTTTTGCCATTTCAAAGTAAACCATGATTATTTATATGCGCTGGACATTGCTTGAAAGCATCATATTAAATCTAAACAATTGATCCATTTTCAAGGGTTTTTGTATAATGTATTATTTATGTGTTTTGTATTCTCTTGTGAAAATGCTCCAGTATAAGGAAGTATTTAGAGTCTCAAGCACTCCACCCAGTCCATATGGTAGATTTGTTCTCTGTGTAATACTTACCTTTTCCCTCTAGGCCCATATGGCAAGTCCATAGGCTGCCCAGGCCCCTCTGGCCTACACAGGGGCCATATGGCAAGTTCAGTGAGTACTCATTTACCTTGTATTAATATTTTATCTGCCTCAGACAGAAAAAGAGATCAGATTAACTAAAGTCAGCCCTTGAAAATGGTTTAGCCATATAATCAATACTGAGTGTCAATGCGGTATGAGATATGGGTTCTATTATTTCATTTATATTAAAAATAGCAAATCTATTTGAATAATTTATCAAATAATTTCAAAAGTTCTTTTGATCACTTGATATACATTGACAGAAAAATGTTTGATTATGCTAATCATCTAGACAATATTAATGCTTAATAGTATAGGCTTGTAAAGTTTAGAACTGGTTTAAACATATAGGCTTTGATATATCCAAAGAGATAAGACTGAATCTAAATTATAATCTATATTACCATAGCAATTGTTCTAAAGCTAATTCATCGTTATAACATTTGCAGCTAAAGAATAAGCCAAACTTTGCTGTCAATGTAAAGTAATTAAGAAATCCCTCACTACTCTACTTAGAATTTATATAAAAAATTTGGAGTATATTTTTAAAAACTACATTTATGTACCTCCCACTGCCACTAAAAATTCATATAAAGTTACCAAATAAATTAACTTCATGAGGTAGTTTATCTTATCAAAAGTTCATTCAGTTGATAAAAATACTATTTTGAACTATACATATTATGCTTTCTTTTTAACACTGATAGTATTTATATATATATATGCATAATAATATATTTCATAATTACCATTCCAAGCACTTAACAATTCTTCTCGATTATGCCACAAAGCATGCATATTCTTTATGCTAAATAGTGATATGTGTACATTTCTTTTATCTCCTTCAATAAAAAAATATTTATCTCATTTTAAAAAATATCTTCATCATTAATACCCTGAGTTCTGTTATTTAGAATGCACAAAAACAGCAGTGCAGTCCACCACACTTATGGAAATTTACTGTTTTTAGACCTTAGAGTTTTTGCTAGTTTATGAATAAAATCTGATGTGACAATGATCAAAAGTGGGAACCTGTGTTTTGTTGCGTGGTCATTTCTTTAATACATCTACAGTATTTTCTTTTGGGGCAGATCTTTTAATCAGTTAACCTTCTTTTCACAAAATAATTATAAATAAGTGGGTCTTTTTAAATTTTATTTCATATCATACACATATCCTATTATGTTTTGCCCACATTCCCCTCTGCAACCCCTTATCTGTAATCATACTTGTTATGATCTCTGTCCGGAATACATTTGCCAGGCCAATGTAAATTCTCAGATCGTATCACATAGGTGATAGGAAATAGATTGTGAAGTCATTTGAAATTTGAAATGATAATATTGAAACAAAAATGTTAATGTGTTTAGGTTTGTCACCTGTAAGTGCAACTAAACTCATAATTAAAGTATAAAGACAACATCAGGATCTCTGACAGTTTACTTTATGCTTGTATATATAGAAACATATTTTAATGAAAATATAAAAGTTTAATTTTATGCACTGAATATTTTCACGGAGTCAGCACTTTGCTGTTTTGTGATAACATGTTAAAATTAATGGGATGTCTTAACTAAGTTCTTTCTGCATATATACATATAAAAAAGGGAAAGCTCTGAACCTGACTTCATAAATAATATTCACTGTGATTTTGTTAAAGTTTAGATGTGTGGATTTTGTATTTGAAATCCTTAGAAGGTTACAGGGTGCAACCCTCCAACAATATCTCTGAGTCTTCAGGGACAAAATCCCATTATGTGGAGTTCAGTGAAGGGGGTAAACACCACCATAAAGAAATACAAATTGCACATATTTCCCATTTAGCTAGTGTCACCAAAGTTCACCATTTAGAATTCTAACCAGTTAGGACTTATTCTTGGAGGTCAAGTACCTTGTGACCTTGTCATCTCATTGATGACATCATATCCCATCCATCAGTGTGTTTTTTTTTTCCCAGAGCACACTTGCCATCTGCCCAGCACACATTGTTCTAACTTATTAGACAAATTCACTGGGTAACAATCTGTACAATGACACTGTTATCTTAATGTTGGCACATACTGAGATAACAAACACTGCTTCTCTGTCAGAGCACAACGATTCTGCCCTCCAACTTTAAAAGAGAAGTTAGGAGGCTATTTATACTTAAGTCTTATGGAAACTATAAATATGGGCAGAAGCATTTGTCTTCACTGTAAGACACAAACAAAACCCTCCTCACAAGAACTGTTCAACCCAGTGGACGTGTCTTGTGTATGGTTTGTGGGCTGCAAATGTTTGTGGTCTGTGAATTCCTTTTTTTTTTTTTCTTTAAATGAGGGAATCAGATATATAAGGATACTAGAGTAACCCATAGAAAGTTAAAAACAATAACATTCATTATCACCAAGCAATAAAACCCAATACCTTCTTTCCACTGGTTAAAATAATATAATTAAAATAATTTCCTAACTTGTTCCAGATGACTACAATCTTTCTTATTTTTTTTCTAAAGACATTCAATTAGCAGAAAGAAGGTCTCAAATGACTGGCTAACACTTCATACCTGTGACCCAAATAGGTCCTTTGGAAAACCAAGGACAGTGTGCAAGTTCACATATCTTCATTTTCACAGCATTTTGTATGCAACATAGAATTACTGGATGTGTTTAATCTAGTAGCTATTAAAGGGCTTATGACTTGATGAATTCCAGCACAACACTTTCTGTGTTCTTTAGCTGTAAAAATTATATACTTTTTGAGAAGACGATAGCATTTATTTTGCATTACATGGACTTCATCCTCTGTTTCTTCTTTTGGCTTGTCATTTATTCCAGCTTACACTGTGATCAACATTGTACTAAAATAAAGTCAAGTACAACAGCCGCTCCCTGCCCATCAAAACACACAGACGTCTGCCAAGCACTTGTAACAGCTGGTGTTACATTAATTAGTTTAAACTATTTATTTCATCCATCTCCAGAGCAGATTGAGCAAAAACATTAGAGATTATTCTAGCATCTGTAAGTGCCCTGCAAACATTAACCACGGAAAGTTAGAATATTCATCAGTATCATACACACATATATACATAAATATATATTTATACGTGTATGATTTAAGAGTCTGAACAGTCATTATAAATGAGGAAACTCTATCATAAACTGAGTGAGATGTTTTATTAACTGTCTTTACAAACATAAGTTTTCAACTTCTATTCATCTTTTGTGTCCACAAAATTTCTCTCTTTAAAAATTATCACTAGAAAGTGATAATAATTCCTGGCAACATGGGCCATTAAACAATATATGACAGAGACTGAGTGACTCAGTGGATTAGTCACAGATTTTATGGCCACTGCTGGAATCCTGCCCTAACTACAGTGATCAAAACACTGTTATCAAATGGTTGTAAAAATCTCAATTAAAATTACTTCTATGGCCTCCACTAGGTTCTTAGCAAACTACATCCCATAACATGAATCTACACATTATTGACAAAATTAACTCAACTGCCACTTTTTGGCTTAACAGAATTTAGAAATTAACTATCTAACTGATTCTTCAAGTAATGGTTGTCAACAGGGGCTTGATTATAAATGTGTGTCCATTAAACACCTGTCAGTCTATGTTTTTTGTAGTACTTATAGCTTTTCAAGACTACATTATCTTCCACTATGCCTTTTTAAAAAATTAAATATATATATATTAAAGTAACATTGGATGTAGCTATTTATGAAAAACATAAACCTTCTCAAATATCGGAAGATGAATTTACAGAAGGAGTAACGGAGAAAATTTGGATTTTTAAATTTTTGTAGAATAATAAAATAGCACTACGTAAATTCCCTTAAGGTTGACAATTCCCAGAGCAATCTGTTTTACTCCACCAAAAGCAATGACATGAGTAGAATCTGACACATGACTTAATCAACTAAAGGCAAACAAAAAGGTCTACATGATAGATAGCAAACAAGCATTTAGAAAATAAATAATCTAATCTTCAGAGAAAGAAAGTAATAAAGAGTAGAAGGCATTAGGGAAAACAATACTGTATACCTTGGCAAAAGTTTTCTGCATAAAACACAGCCAAAACTCTTAGAGCACTACTCGTTATTCCTAGAGTTAAAAGCTTTTGCTGTTTTAACCTTACTCACAGGTCAAAAATCAATCTCTATAAAGCAAATTAATTTTACTCCTTGGCATTCTCTTTTCTTATACAAAATTCTAAAAATAAAGAAAGAAAACAACAAAAGCAAAAATCCCATGTTATAATTCCATTTAAATTTATCTCTGATTGAAATAATGCAGATATTGAATTTTTAGATTAAATGAGCTATTATAAAGTACATCTATATAGTAACATGGCCTATCCTCTACAATAGATTCTGACTTAACATTTAAGGGGATTTAGCTTTGTTACCTACCTTGATTTATGGACCACGTAATCATTAAGAAGGAGCTGTTATGAACTGGGTTGAATTGTGTCTCCCTAAAATTCACATGTTGAAGGCCTAAACCTCAATGTGGCTATAATTGAAAATAGAGTCTTTATCTGCTGGATCATCGAAAAAGCAAGAGAGTTCCAGAAAAACATCTATTTCTGCCTTATTGACTATGCCAAAACCTTTTTATGGATCACAACAAACTGTGGAAAATTCTTAAAGAGACAGGAATACCAGATCACCTGACCTGCCTTGAGAAATCTGTATGTAGGTCAAGAAGCAATTGTTAGAACTGGACATGTAACAA
This sequence comes from Ovis canadensis, assembly GCF_042477335.2. Classification (NCBI taxonomy): domain Eukaryota; kingdom Metazoa; phylum Chordata; class Mammalia; order Artiodactyla; family Bovidae; genus Ovis; species Ovis canadensis. Next base: position 60,733,218 of record NC_091254.1, read on the forward strand.
CAGACTGGTTCCAAATAGGGAAAGGAGTGTATCAAGGCTATATATGGTTACCCTATTTCTTTAACTTATATGCAGAGTAAATCATGAGAAACACTAAGCTGAAGCACAAGCTGGAATCAAGATTGCTAGGAAAAATATCAATAAACTCAGATATGCAGTTCAGTTCAATTCAGTTCAGTCACTTAGTCGTGTTTGACTGTTTGTGACCCCATGAATTGCAGCATGCCAGGCCTCCCTGTCCATCACCAACTCCCGGAGTTCACCCAAACTCATGTCCAACGAGTCGGTGATGCCATCCAGACATCTCATCCTTTGTCATCCCCTTCTCTTCCTGCCCCCAATCCCTCCCAGCATCAGAGTCTTTTCCAATGAGTCAACCCTTCACACGAGGTGGCCAAAGAACTGGAGTTTCAGCCTCACCATCAGTCCTCCCAATGAACACCCAGGACTGATCTCCTTTAGGATGGACTGGTTGGATCTCCTTCCAGTCCAAGGGACTCTCAAGAGTCTTCTCCAACACCACAGTTCAAAAGCATCAATTCTTTGGTGCTCAGGTTTCCTCACAGTCCAACTCTCACATCCATACATGACCACTGGAAAAACCATAGCCTTGACTAGTCGGACCTTTGTTGGCAAAATAATGTCTCTGCTTTTGAGTATGCTGCCTAGGTTGGTCATAACTTTCCTTCCAAGGAGTAAGCGTCTTCTAATTTCATGGCTGCAATCACCATCTGGAGTGGTTTTGGAGCCCCAAAAAATAAAGTCTGACACTATTTCCACTGTTTCCCCATCTATTTCCAATGAAGTGATAGGATCAGATGCCATGATCTTTGTTTTCTGAGTGTTGAGCTTAAAGCCAACTTTTTCACTCTCCTCTTTCACTTTCATCAAGAGGCTTTTTAGTTTCTCTTCACAAACACTATCCTTATGGCAGAAAGTGAAGAAGAACTAAAGAGCCTCTTGATGAAAGTTAAAAAGGAGAGTGAAAATGTTGGCCCCCTGATACGAAGATCTGACTCATTTGAAAAGACCCCAATGCTGGGAAAGATTGAAGGCAGGAAGAGAAGGGGATGACAGAAGATGAGATGGTTGGATGGCATCACCAACTCAATGGACATGAGTTTGAGTAAGCTCTGGGAGTTGGTCACAGGGTGGGGCCCTAATCCAATAACACTGGTGTCCTTATTAAAATAGGAAGAGGTACCAGCTATGCCATCTCACAAAAGAAAGGTCATGTGAAGGTACAGTGTGAAGGAGGAGTCTACAAGCCAAGGTGACAAAACTTAGGAAGAACCACACCTGCCACACCTTGATTTTGAACTTCCAAATCCCCAGAACTGTGAAAAGAATAAATTTCTGCTGTTTAAGACATGCAGTCCATGCTATTTTGTTCAGGCAGCCCTATCAAACAAATATAGAGACCCAGAGTACAGATACTGAAAACAATCATATAGTGAGATGTATGAACATGCGCTAAGTCACATCAGTTGCATCCGACTCTTTGAGACCCTGTGAACTGAAGCCCACAAGACTCCTCGGTCCATGGGATTCTCCAGGCAGGAATACTGGAGTGGGTTGTCCAGTACTCCAGGGGATCTTCTTGACCCAGGGATATAACCATGTTTCCTGCAGCTCCTGCATTGCAAGTGGATTCTTTCACTGAAACACTGGGGAAACCCATATAGTGAGGTACTCATATCTCAAAATTCTTGAATTGTGAGATAACACCATGCTTTCTAATTTATGATCATTTAAAATAGTACCTCGTTTTTTCTTTACAGCAATCAGATATGAGATTTTTTCCCCTGCTTTCAACATGAGAAATATGCGCTTGGACTGCTTAACAGGCTTGCATCAAAGCAGAACATTGTTAGGTCATGTTGCTGTCTTGTACTTGGACTTCTGACTCAAGTTCCAAGTTATTAAGACTCTGTTCTCATCCGTGTGTCTTTTGACTTTTTGTGAAAACAGCCTTCTAGATCTCTGAGTAATGAAAGACTGACAAAGGTGATTGGAGTAAAATATTTTTAAGAAAAAAATTCAGAAGAGATAGAACCATATTTCATGTCAGAGGTGGGCAGACTATGGCTCTAGGCCAAATCCAGCCTGCCACTTGTGAGTGGCTTCTGTGTATCTTGTGAACAGAAAATAGTTTTGCATTTTGAAATGATTGAAAAAAAAAAACAAAATAAAAAGATGAATAATATTTTGTGACATCTGAAAATCATATGAAATTCAAATTTCAGTGTCCATGAAGTTTTACTGGAACAAAGCCACAATCATCCATTTATTTATAATCTATGGGTACGTTCACACTATAACAGCACAGCTGAGTTGTGTGACAGAGACCATATGGCCCCTAACACCTAAAATATTTACTATCTGGACCTTTACAGTAAAGTTTGCTGACTCCTGTTTTCTGCAACAGAATTAGTAGCATCATTTATTAAAATTGTTTCAAATAGTCTAGCTCTGCTTTTCCAGAGAGTCTATTTAACTCATAACAAATTTATAGAGTATCACTAATGAGATAATATTATTCTTTCAATTAGCTGTATCCTATATTTATGATGTTATCCTATGGAGGAAAGTGATGGCTCAAATTTCAAACAAAGCACAACTGAATTTTGGGGACATACCTGTTGATCAAATTTGTGGCTACCTGTTTCAGAGATGAATGATGATGTTGAAAGTTGATAGAAATGATAGTTACCCATCTCTATACATTATTCAATTATTCTTACACTTCTCCCTAAGGCAAGTATTCATTATTCCCATTTCTCAAATTTGGAAAATGAGCATTAATGTAGCTAAGTAACCACCAAAATTTAAGAGAATCCTTACTATGAAATGGAGTAGGAAATGGAATATAAATTGTCCTGAATCTAGAGTTCATGCTTTCAACCATTATGCTCCACTATCTACAGTATTTCTCATACATAAATATTAATTTCAATCATATTTTAATACTTTCATTAACAAACTGGGCTTCTGTTCATATTTAAATACTTTTGTAATAAACTGGGCTTCCCCAGTGGCTCAGTGGTAAAGAATCTGCCTTCAATGCAGGAGAGGCGGGATTTGTGGTTTCAATTGTTGGATTGGGAATATCCCCTGGAGAAGGGCATGGTGACCCACTCCAGTATGCTTGCCTGAAGAATCCATGGACAGAGGAGCCTGGTGGGTTCCAGTTCACAGAGCTGCAAAGAGTTGGACACAACTGAAGCAACTGAGCACACACACATACATTAAGAAACATTTTTAAAAGAATGTAAATACAAAACAAAGAATTTTAAAGTTTTCATTAAAGTGAAGTAAAAATTGCTCAGTCATGTCTGACTCTATGAGATCCCATGGACAGGCTCCTCTGTCCATGGAGTTCTCCAGGCAAGTATACAAGAGCGAGTGGCCATTCCCTTATCCAGGGTTTCATTAAAGAAACATCAATTATATACATTATAATTGATAAAAGCAATACTTCTGAGGACTTCATAGCACTTCACCACTAACATTTCAGCTAATCTATTGTTCAAATGTTGGGTCCTAATCAAAGTAATATGCACATATGTACAAGACTAAACATTTGAATAGAAATTGATATACACATAATCAAGAAAATTCATCTGAGCACTACATCACCATTACTTAATTTTTTCAATATTTACATGTAAGAAAAAATAGTGATAAACTGAAATAAGGATAAATGTAGCATATGGCTGTTGAGAAAGAAAAGGCACTAGAAGGGGTCAAACTTGGGTTTCTTCGTGATAATGTCATTGTTAAGCTCTGAGTCTTCAGCAATCTATTAATCATCTCTAAACCTCAATTTCCTCACCATTAGAATGGAGATAAAATGGTACCAACTTCAGAAAATTATTGTAAGGATTAAGTGTGATAATGCCATGCTCTTGTCACCAAATCACAATGTCATGTGGACCGAGGAACAAATCAATCCACAAGGTTCTTTTTAAATAGCTCATTGAAATTATTTCAGACCACCAAACATTACAACAGAGAGATAAGTTATGTCTGTCCCCAAAAATGAACAAGGATTTAGAAAATGTGAAATAAAGAAGATTTCCGAGGGAAAATGAAAGGAGGTATTCATTAAAAGTCAAGTTAACAGATTTCTGGGAAGCTAGTACGAACAGGAAATAAAACAGTGGGAGCAAATGATTGATGATAACAAAATAACTAGTTTAAATATATAAAGTGAAGACTAGACATGCAAGAAAACTATGTTAAACAGTGAAGTAAAGTGAAGTCACTCAGTCGTGTCGACTCTTTGCAACCCCATGGACTGTAGCCCACTAGGCTCCTTGGTCCATGGGATTTTCCAGGCATGAATACTGGAGTGGGTTGCTATTCCCTTCTTCAGGGGATCTTCCCGACCCAGGGATCAAACCTGGGTCTCCCGCATTGTAAGCAAATGCTTTGCTGTAGGAGCTACCAGGGAAGCCCCTGTTAAACAGCTGTATTTAAAATCAGGGAACGGTTTATCCAAAGGTGATAGTCAGGCTTAAAAGAAAATTGTGCTAATAATAGGAGCCCTCCTCCTCTGTGTTATCAAGAGGCATATAAAACTACAGAGATTCATGCATTTGAAAAAAGGAGGGAAATCAAAATCATATTAACATAGTATTTTCTAATAATATCATGACATTAAAGTAGTTAGTTAGGAGGTAAATATAGCAAATATATAGGCCAAAAAGATTATTTATAGATGTATATAAATACATACAATATCCCCCAATCGTATATCATTCATGAACTTAAGTAAAGTCACTTCTAAGCTCTAGGCTTTTTCAAACTCAATTCCCAGAACTGTAGGCTACATACTGGTCACAGGACCTTGAACTCCGCCTTGCCATTTTCATCTGTAAAATTTAAGTAAAAACAATAATGTGTTGTCTAAAACATTGCTATGAAGCTGTTTTTATATTGTTAGTATTTAGAACAGCACTCGGCATATAATATGTGCTATGCAAAATTTTGCTGTGGTTAATAAATCTTTTGTAAGCAAATAGAAGGCAAAGATGATATTTTTCTTTCAGTTTCTTCTATAATAGGTTATGATTTTCCCATATTCATAAGTAGGAATATATAGACTAGATGATATAGATAGGGATCTATTATAACTCTAAATCTCATTACTATTCAGTGCATTTCAATAGGAATTAAAAATATTAAAGCTATTTGAAAACACACTTTAAAGCGACTTCCTGAAAAAGATAAAACTAAATGATCTTCAGTCTTCCAAACTCAAGGAAAACTCATTCATATACACTCTTTTCTAAGCAGACACACTATTGTTGACATTCTGAAGCCATAATCCATCATTTTCATTTCTTCATGGTTAATTCCTCATGTCTCTTCTTCACCCAGAAAGTTAAGTAATCACCTGATGCCAAAGTATCAGACAAAAATGCCAAATCACATATGCAGCCAGCTTCTTCTATACTCAACCTCACTGTCCCTCTCAAATGAGTGACAAAGAAAGGCTGTCATAGTTACGCTGTAGCTTAGTTTATTGGCCACCATACTGTCCTTACTACTAATAATGAAATCCACTTAAAACTCTTAAAAATGAATGCTAATACTTTTATTTCATGAGAGCTTGAAGTTTACATTTTCTCCTCATTCCAAAAGTCATTGTTTTATAGGTATTTATAGCACAATAGAATGTGTCATGTGACATTTCCAGGAAACTGCAAACTACTACAGTATAACAACTAAATCCAAATTGTTCTACTGTGTAGAAGAATCTGAATTGTTCTAAATAACTAATGGGGCATAAAACATATTGACTAAAGAATTTTAGTAAATATATACAGTATTCATAAGCAGGGTATATTTGTCTCAGAGTCAAGACTTCTCTACAAAGTACGTGGGGTTGAAAATATCTTGGGAGACACCTATGGTCCTTTTTTGAAGAATCTGAGAAGTACCTGGAGAGCAGAGTCAAGGCTTATGGACTGTACTTCAAAAAAGTCTTGCAATCTGTCTCATTGCTTGCCCTTGCCCTCAGCCCTCTTGCGAATCCCTTTCTGTTTTGATGAGGGCATTAATTTAGCCCGCAAATACTCCATCATATTGCTCTTAAAAGTCAAGCTCCAACACAAACATAATGATTTCTTACAGCTTACCAAGTAAATGTATTAAATCTTTGGCTTATTAGATGCATTTCACTGTAATCTATTTTTCATGGCACAACACCATTAAGAATCACAATAGCCCTATTTTTGCTATTATTGTATTACCTCATGATATAAGTAACTCAGGTAAAGTGTTTAAGCCATTTTGACATGCTTATAGATGCAAAGTTCATTCCAAAGGTTGCATGTTGCAGGAACTTCCTTCTTGTAAAACTATCCTATTTTACTTTCTGATGAAATTGTTTTCTGACCTGACATTCTTTTTTCTCTTCTACCAAAAAGTTAATGGTTAAACTTTGCTGCAAAACCCTTTGTTCTTATTGAAGTCACTTTGCTTGTCTCTTGTACTGTAAGGACACCAAATCCTAAAAGCTGGCAAGAATACATATGTTTATTTCACCATTGCTCTGCAATTACTGAATGCCACTTAATTATAGCAACAGATGCTCGAGTGTAGGAACCAGAAAAATCAAACGCCTCATTTCCAGGTTATTTTTTTCCATTGCTTCTGCCAACAGCAGATGTGTGAGCCCCTTGTGCTCTGGCGTAAATACTTATCAAATCCTAACAGGTCACCTATGTCACAAACAACATTTCAGATGCAACTGTTTCACCTGATAATAGGCTCTGAAAATAAAACTGTGAGCTGTAAATACAATGTATTCAGAGTGAAATGCCATAATGTGAAATTGCTTTTTCTCCAGCTACAACTGAAGTCCTTGACAGTTTTCGGCAGTGATAAATCACCCTCCCATTAATTGTCTTCTCTCTCATTGTGAGGTGAGCTGCTAAAAGGGGCAGTCAACAAAAATGACTTAAAGGACAAATTTTGGCAAAAAGACAATGAAGAAATCTGTCATAGCTCAGCCTCAAGTAAGCTGTCGTGAAACGATCAAAATAGATGTAGCTGGAGTGTTTATGTCTTTGTTAGGAAGATTATAGAATGATAACTTTACTCCTAAAGAGACAGGATCCAGAGGAACTTAAATTGTGGATCCCTGACACCATATTCCAAGTGATTTTTCTCCTACAAAACACATTACTGTATCTTAGATTTGAACATTTTTCTCATCTCTTCAGATTCACACTCTGACCCAGAATAAATGAAAAGTTCCCCAATGTGTGATCACAAGTTATAAAATCTTGTTAACGTAATTCTGAATTGAGTGTAAATTTAATTTTTATAAATTAACTTCAGAAATACTCAGAAAACATATTTCACCATAAAACAGCAGAAAGAACTTATACTATTCTACATCTAAAATTGTGTTTGCCACCAGTAGACAATTTAATATTACCAGATGCAGTATGAGAAAATTATATGTTACTACAGTGCCTGTCAAATGCACCATTTACATTTTAGTTTATATTCAGCTCTAGTAAGTAAAGATGCATAAAAACTGGACCCATTGCAGTTCTGGCATTAAAAATTCTCATATTTACTTCATGGAATTAATGTATTGCTTAAATTGCTGAATCCCAAGTCTAACTGAACAAGATTCCTATATCTAAACTGACATTTTCTGGAATGTACAATCCTTTTCAAATATCAATAGATATATTTGAAAGTCATACAGAAGTAAAATACTTCAAGTAAAGCAAAAACTGTAAAAGGAATAGTAAATTTTCAGGAATCTTTATGAAATCCCATCTAGCATTCTGAAGCATTATTGGATATTATCAGGTCAATTTTGTTCCAGAGGAATTTGAAATAACTTTAAAAATCATTGAGGGGTATTTTAATTAATACAGGAAGTCACTGAGGCACTAATTCTAAAAAGAATGATTCAGTTGATCAACAAAGTGTTCTCAGTAACAGATAGATGTCTCTGGTTTACATTAAATGGGGCGAGATAAAGAAGCAGTATGTTTGTGTGTCAACACTCTAATTCAATAAAGAGACCAATTAAATAAGGAAAACTTAAAAATCATCCCAAGTCACATTTTGCAGCCCAAATGGAATATTATCTGAATATTAATAAATATAGTTTATAGACTATGACATTAAAAACATTTTTTGAATGACAGAAATAAAAATCAAGGGATTGATTTTTTTTTTTTTCTTTTTTGGTGATCCGCCAGTTTGAGAGCTTACTGAGAGCATATGGAGATAGCATATTTGCAAGTCCATCTCTGGAGGATTGCAAAAGGCCCTTAGCTTGTGAAAAACAGCAATGTTATTTTTTTTTTAACGTTCCCTATATTTAGAGATTAAATCGCTCACTGCACAAACCCATTTGGAACAGGCGCGAAGGTGAAAAGGATAATCAGTACAGTCACTGGTCCGTGTTTCCTAAACGCTTTTGAAAACATTACTGTGCGCAGGCATAAAATTAGCGGCAGGACCTTAAAAAGGCTGGCATTTAGCATGACTTTTTGGAAAGTGACACCCTCATTTTTTTCTTGTAGGATATCATTAAATTTCAATCGCCCTATGGCAGTGCCTTTCCATTAATAACCAATTCACTGTGTCACTTTGGCTCTCCTTTGAAATAATGAGCCTTTGCTTCGCTTTAATAAATTTAAACATATTCTCAAGGCCAGGGAAGATAGGAAACCGCAGATGGGCTGAGAAAAACACGATTCATAAATCCTTAACTGCCTGAGATCGTTGAGAGCAAAACAAAGTAACACTCGTAAAATATTAAACAATCCCAGCTGTATGAGGGAGGCTTCATTAACAAAAATGGACTATTTACTGCCTTGCTCAGAGCCTGTGGGTGGAGAGAGTCAAAGAAATCTTAAAAAAAAAAAAAAAATCCCACTGCCATTTCTTGTGATTCTTTAACCAACTAATGGAACAATGAAAGTATTGTCTGGAAAGTCCAGTCATTGTCCCAGAATTAATAAATATTATTTCAAGTGCTATAAATTATTTTCCCCACCAACAAACTTTATGTAAAAAGTAAGAAATTAAAGTCTGTCTTTTTTTGTTTTCTTGGAAATTTTCCATACTTGTGACAAAGTTATTAAGTACTCAACATGATGATAATAAGCATTGTGGACTTCCTTATAACACTGGCTTCTGAAGTATATGTCAGACTACAACCAATTTGTTACTTTCTTCTGCTTTTGTATCTGTATTTTATTATTCACTGAATCATCCCTTAGTACATAGGATTTTTTTCTAACATAGAGTTTATCAAAGAGTTTAATATTGGTAGCTTATTTGGAAGCATACTTAAAGCCTAGGCATTCAATGCAAAAATCCTAGCATAATTGATGGAAGTTATGAGATATCATTACCAAGGGCAACATTTTAAATGCTCTCCTTCAAAATAAAATCTAACTTGCTGGTGATACAGAAGTTTGAAGAACCAAGAGATCAATGTCAGGCTGTTAAAGGCTAAGAACTTAGAAGCTCTAACCTTAAAGACAAGCTGACAATTTAGTGGACAGAATGTCAATACTTCTAAACATTTCAAGGGCAAAAATATTGCTTAATACTATCTGTGTCACAGTTATTGCAAGAAAAAAATTTAGCTTTTTATTCTCCTTTTTGTCAGCACTTTTCCTTTTATAATACAGAGATACATAATAAGGAATTCAATATGGAATAATGCAGAGGCTGACCCTTTTAACAATACGTTGCTAGTCTTTTGATATTATATGCTAAAACACAAGAAAAATGCAAATATTCATCCTTTTCAATCACTATATATTTTAATGAGTCTTTATATGGATAAAATTTCATAGTACGTGAAAAAACCTTTGAATACATATGTAAGATCATTTCTGTCATTATTAGCAATTCATTTTTCATATTATATTATAATGGAAGCAAACAACTGTTGACATATTTCCCAAAGGAAAACCTAAGTTGAAAAGTAATATCAGATTCAGTTTAAGATCACACATATGTTGACTCCAGATGCTTTCTGCAACTTTGTTTCTCAATCAGTAAAATGGGAAAAATAATATTGCCTATTTCCAAAAGTCATTCAAGAACTAAGCAAGTTGGTACATGTCAATTCATATATTAGTGTCTGGTACATAATTGGCAGCATATACAAGTCAGATTATGACTTTGTTTTAAACACAATAGTTTTGAAGGAAGTACTGTTCTACCATGATGATGAAAATATGTATAATGACTACTGCAAAGAATACTTAAAATCACAATTTGCTGTATTGAAGAACAGGGTGGCTTGTGCTAGTATTACAAAGCTATTTGTTGTCAATTCATATCAGACATTTATAGAGTTCCTTTGAATCAAAATCCTGTCTTCTAGTGAAATCTTCTGGGGCTAGCTATCACTTTCAGGTTTAGACTCTGCCTAAGGCTCAATTCTTCCATGGAAATAAGCTTTACTTTAAGCTTTTACTTTAAACTTTGACTGTTATATTCGTCTGGTTTTAGATCTCTTATTAACATCTTTGAAATATCTTCATCAGAAACTAAAAAGCACTCCCCTTCATTCATTTTTCTAAACAGTGAATATCTACTTAATGATTACAAATAGGTACTTATATTTAATGAACTGCCCTGGTGACTCAGTGGTAAAGAACCCACCTACCAATGCAGGAAACTCAGGTTCCATCCCTGGTTCAGGAAAATCCCCTGGAGAAGGAAATGGCACCCACTTCAGTATTCTCATCTGGGAAATTCCACGGACAGAAGCCTGGTGAGCTACAGTCCATGGAGTTGCAGGAGTCGGACATGACAACAACTGAACAACAACACAACTTATATTTAACACATTTTTTAAGACTGTGAATTAACTTTCACTAAGTTTTAGAAGAGGTTACATGTTGATAAAAGCAGTAATGTAAGTGTGTATATTCATGATGCATCTAACTGGTAAAATAAGTTTTCGCTTTTTAAAAATATAAGTTACACTAAGTACCTAATATTTACAAATTATTGAAACCAAATATTTCCTTTTTTTTTTGTTTTGCAACTTCAGAGCACTTTGAAATTTACAGATTTTATTTCTAAGAATTTAGGTAAAAAAGTGGAAAAAGACTTTAATAACTTCGATGTCATGATGATGTCATAGTAAATCAGAAGTGAAATAGCATTCTATAGTCCCTGAAAAGTTGATATTTTCTTCCCTAACAGCCCTTCATCACTAAATACGGGAAACAATTACAATGAGAGGCATGTGACTACAGTCTTTGCCACTGGGCTCTCATAAATCTTGCCAGTTCCCGGTGAACAACACCAAATATTTGCAGCTGAGGAACATTTGGTCTGGCTTAAATGAACATATCTCAGCAGTCAGAAGTCATTAAGCTTTGCCAATGATTTGAAACAATTTTTCCATTTCAAAAGTGACTTCTTTTTCTGGAGGAAGAATGTAGTAAAGGCTAAAGCAAATGACAGGAGAGTGGAAATTAATAATGAAAAAAAACTTTAAAGGTCTTTGAACTGCCTTTGGTAAAACTTTTAAAACAATTCCTGCACTCTTACACATATAATCAAATAAGTCAAGATGATGCATACCAATTTTATGGCAAAAGTGATTCCAGTATAAAAATTCAAATACGGTTTACATGAATTCTTTGTGAATTTAGACATTATAAGTGGTAAAACTGACTAACAAAATTTCATGGTAAAGAACAACTCAATATTTTCAATTAAAGTTTTCAGAGATTGAGCATAGAAAAAACAAAACAAAAAAAAAATTGCTGGTTTGTTTTCCAAACTTCAGTGATGATATAGCGCTCCTTCAGATATAAGGCATGAGTAAATTATTTAGAGCAATTCAATCATCATATCTGAGAATACTGAGATATAATACTGAATTGAATTGATTCAGATGATGAGGCTTAATTTAGAATTCACATCAATACATTCACTTATTAATGTCATCAACTGTGTGGTGTGTCCTTTCTTCAAAGAATAAGATTGTAGGTTTCAGAAATAGAATCCATGATTCCAATTCCAGTTTCCCTGCAGGACAGTTGTGTCATCCTGAACAAGTCATTTAACCTCCCAGAACTTCATCTGTAAAGTAAGGATAATAGCATCCACCTTGCAAGCTACAGTGAGGATTAAAGATGACATAGAAAGCTTAGTGACTATCCCACATTAAATTTTCTATAAATGGTAGCTATTAATACTAATATTTTTCAAAGTCAAATTAGTGTCACTACTGTCAATCTGTTAGCATGTGGTGGCTCAGCTGGTACTGAAAAAAAAAAAAAAAACCCATCTGCCAATCCAGGAGGTACAAGAATTGTGGGTTTGATCCCTCGGTTGGGAAGATCCCCTGGAGAAGAAAATGGCAACCTGCTTCAGTATTCTTGCCTGGAAAATTCCATGAACAGAGGAGCCTGGTGGCCTCTATCCATGGGGTTTCAAAGAGTCAGACATGACTGAGCATGTACACACATGCTTGTCAGCATGTATGTTTTATGTATTCTCATGTATAATGAATTGTATTAATTGGTAACCATACCACTAAGAAAAGACCTTTCATCATAATAAATAACTGAGAAAAGAAATTTATAAGTTTATCACAAGACTGGAGTTACAGAAACAGATGGGGATGAATAAATAAAGTACTTACTATGTGCTAAAAGCTGTGTTAATTTTATTATGTGATTCCATGTACTGCTTCTAACAATATTTAGATTTGGATGTTTCTATTGGCTTATTAACATGACAGTCATTAAGTGGCAGCCATTGAGACAGAGTAGATCCACCTGCCTCAAGGTCTATATACTGTGCTCCTGGAAACTGACTTTAGAAACTATTTACTAAAGACTTCAGAAACCTTTATGATATATTATTTTGTCAAAGGGTATAATCAAGTTCATCTACTTATTGCCATTCATTCTAAACGCAAGGTCAGCCAATAATAATTCCTTAAACATACTAATATTATTTGCAATTACAAAGTTTCAAAAACTTTAAAGATATAACTTTATCTGCATCTGCTTACAAATATTTTACTTGCTTCCCAAATATATTATCCAAAGTAACTCACACTGTAGAAAACAAACTTGTTAGAAAAAATTTTGGGAAGCAGTATTTTAGCAAAATGGCCGTTAGAAAGCAAGCAGTGTCACATTGTACGCTGTGTGCTAAGTTGCTTCAGTCGTGTCCGACTCTCTGCAACACCATGCAGCATCGTCCACCAGGCTCCTGTCCATGAAGTTTTCCCAGCAAGAATACTGGAGTGGGCTGCCATGCTCTCCTCATGGGGATCTTCCCCACCCAAGGATCGAACCTGCATCTCTAATGTGCCCTGAATTGGCAGGCAGGTTATTTACCTCTAGCACCACCTGGGACAAAGACCAACTTACAAATATTCAAATAAAAAGATTTCCATATATAGATCTTCTTTGTCAAATTACTTAGGTAATAGTAAAAATGATGTTTGTATTATGTTGGCTTTTTTTTCTGTTGCTTTTTTTTTTTTCAAATATCTTTTAAATAAAAACAGAGTATACTATGGTGGCTCAGAGGTTAAAGAGTCTCCCTGGAATGCAGGAGACCCAGGTTCAATCCCTGGGTTGGGAAGATCCCCGGGAGAAGGAAATGGCAACCCACTCCAGTACTCTTGCCTGGAGAATCCCATGGAGGGAGGAGCCTGGTAGGCTACAGTCCATTGGGTCACAGAGTCGGACACAACTGAGCAACTTCACAATATGAAATAAATAAAAAACAGCTAAATATTGCAGATGAAATAGCAAAAGTTTGAATGAGTAAGACAACACAATTATGGAAAACATGTAATGCTTTTTGGCTCTGTGTGCCTTGTAACATTGAGGAAAAATTAATGTTATTTGTTTTACTACTTAGAGGAGAGTCTGGAACAACAAATAAAGCTCTCTTAGTGCTATATATCAATTCCAGGGCATGCTGCACTTGCAGAAAGGCAAAAAAATTCATTCTGATCACTGTTCTCATGTACTGTTTTCTGTTTGTTTGTTTTCTATTTGGCAATGATTGTTTCTATATATATATATTCTTTATTAATACCTGAAATTTGTCCTATATTCTTTGGAAAAAGTCAAATAAAAATTTTAAATTATTTAAATTTTAAAGGAGGTTATAACACTGTTCTTTTTAGAAAAGAGTAAAGGGTTAGAGAGAAGCTCTAGTGGAATCGTGAACTTGAAGCCCACTCTTAAAGTAATTACCTGTATATAAGTTGCCTACTTGCCTTCTCAGTGTCACTTTTCTGGTTTATTTTGGTTAAAGAAACTCTTACATGATTTAAGATTGCTAATATTTTCACAGAAGGAGAGAAAAGTCAAGTAGCTCACACTTTCTGATCATTTTATGGTTAAACAAATATTAAAATCCTTAATACTTGAAATAATATCTTGACATCATAGTATGTGATGGAATTGATATTCAATACATATTTTTAGTAAATAAATGCAGAAATGTAAGAAAAAATCAGATTTTTAGTTTGAAAAAGTAATTTTAATTTCTTCTCCACTTTATTTCCATCTGAAATTTTGTTTTAAAAGAATTTCTAAGGATAGTTTCTAGGTTGACTTCAGACTCTCATTGTCAGATTTTTTTTTTTTCCTTCCCTTCTTACAATCATTATGAAGAATGGAGGACAGAGGGAGATATTAGAAAGCTTAAAGTGAGAAAAAATACATTATAATAATTACAAGATAATTATGTGTTGGTATGTTTTATAGTTTAAGCAGATATCTTCCTTTTGTTATAAAATAAATAACAGGTATCCTGCAGATATGAACATTTAGACATCTCTTTATTGAGAGAGGAGTGCTTCTCTCTAGCTTTCAAGAAGAGTTATATAGTTTAACAAAGAATAGGTTTTATTTAGATTTTTTGCTTTATTAAATGAGTCATATTTACTACCCATGTATAATAAACATTGCTAAGTTTACTCAAATTATTTCAGAACACAACTGAACTTCAAATACACTGTGCTCACATGCTCCTAATGAAGAAAGATCTACAGAGGGGTTGCAATCTTTATAAACAAAAAAGATATGTTTATCCTTGCATAAACATATGGAAATTGAAGAAAAACTCAAATGGCAAATCACTGAGTTATAAAGCTACGGATGAAGACCTCTAAAATGTTTTCTGAAACACTATATCTCATAGGAGATAAACAAAGTGAAACTCTGTTTAACAAATGTATTTGTATTATGAGATCATCAGTGTTTCTTTTTTAAAATAACACAGAAATAAGACTTGGCCTGTTAACTCCTGAATTATCAAAACATAAGAAGAAAGGAATGGATAAAAAATATTAGCCCTTGAGATAGCTACATAGAGCTAATGTTATAGGGAAATATGAGTTGCATGTCCAATTGTTTTAAATAGTTGTTAGAAACGTTGCCATTTTGTGTGCTTATTTGTTCTCACAAGTGTTAATACTCAAAATAAGTTGGTAAAATGAAAAACACAGGTTCATGACTTAAAAACCTCTTTCAAATGTCTGTTCAATGATATTGAGCTTTTAGGCCTCTTAAAATAAATATAAGAATCTATTTTTATATAATTAGTTTGAGGAAGAATCACATTAATATGTGATAAATGCAGACTGTGTTTGACACATAGTAGGTAGCAAATACCATGGACGGAGGAGCCTGGTAGGCTGCAGTCCATGGGGTCGCGAAGAGTCGGACAGACACGACTGAAGCGACTTAGTAGTAGTAGTGGTAGGTACTTAATATACTCTTGCTATTATTGGAAGGATAATTTTACACTTTCATACAGAAATTCAGAAACTAAGCTAATCGTATTCAGGCATCACTTCTAAGATCTATGATAGTCAAACCATGATAAAATCTTTGGCTGAACATTGTCAATTGTTAAGCCTTTATAATTTCTGCCATTTTTAAAAGACAATTTATCTGGCAACAGTTCTTTGGGGTTTTCAAATATATTGCATTATTAGATTATGACATTAAAATTGAAACCTACAAAGAGTTTGTGGAAAAGCAATATTGCCTTTCTATTTAAGAATTGGTTTTAACTTTAGAACTACTGAGGGGAGATGAAAAACATTTAAAAATTATGAACTTTTAAATCAGTTTTTCAAACTTTTTCAAACATTCAAACCCCACTTTCGAACATTTATTATTACATATTATACTGTTCTACCAAAGCAATCTAGAAGTGTGACTCCAACACCAACATAATGTAATTGGAAAAGATGTACCAAAATAAAAACAAATAAGTCTATCTTTCATAGTAACTAATTATGAAATCTTACACCACTGATGAAAGAAGAGATTTTTGGAAAAGCTGAAAAAGAAAAGAAAAGCTCTAGTGTGTTCGTATGCTTAAAGATTTCTGGTATACAGTAAGCATTCAGTAAATACCCACTGACTTCCCTTTCTTTCCCCTTATTGATTGAATCATGAGGATAATAATAGCTTCAGGAAAAAAATGCTTTTGTCTTAATAATCTATGACAATAGCACTAATTATATATCTTCTGCTTTGTATTTGCTTTAGTGTCTTAAAATTATTTATATATATGTGGTGATAGCAAGTTGTATATGAATATAGTTCTCTCTTAATTTTATTTTTATGTGTGAAATGTAATTTTCAGGTTAACAAGTTGATAAGGTCCTGCCTGGAGAAGGAAATGGCATCCACTCCAGTATTCTTGCCTGGAGAACCCCAGAGATGGAGGAGCCTGGTGGGCTGCCGTCTATGAATTCGCACAGAGTCGGACATGACTGAAGCGACTCAGCAGCAGCAGCAGCAAGGTCCTGCCTAATTTCAAAACTATAATGAATTTTCCTACATCTCTTATATATCATATTTAGAAAAATTAGTGATAATGAATTTAAGAAACATTGGGAGACATTTTCACCCTATTGGAAACAACGTATTTAGAATTACCTACTTCGATCAGGAAACCACTGTTTTTAGAGCAAATAGTTCAAAAGTTGTTTAAAATATTTTTTTGGAAAAACCTAAAAATACAATAGCATTGTTTTTAATGTTTAGGAGAATATAATGGAAACTCTGAGTTACAGAAAGCTCTTCAAGAGTATTTCATAAGATTTTGTTTTGTTTTGCCCGACTTTTCTGTTAATTGCCATCAGATAATTTTTCCTGTATTTCCCTCATCAGTCTATTTGGAGGTCAGCATCCAAAGGAGTAAATTAAAGTTTCACATGTAATTTCTTTTATTTCAAATATAAAAATTATCATGGGAAAAGCAAAAGACATTAACATAGTAAAACAAAGTCAAGAGGAAACTCCAAGTTTGACCGTTACTTATTTGCCTGTTTTTCTCAGTGCTTTAAATTAGGCTTAAGCTGTATAATATTGAAATCATTATAAAATCTTCAAGATTGGGGATGAACAGATATATACTATCATATAAAAAATAGCTAAACAAAATAGACCTACCGTATAGCACAGGAAACTATATTCAATATTTTATAATAACCTATAATGGAAAAGAATCTGAAAAAGAATATATATATGTATAATTGAATCACTTTGTGATATACATTAAACATTGTAAACCAACTATACTTCAATTTAAAATATCTTAACCATAGTTATTTCAAGATTATGTTAAATTCAAATATGCCACTTTAAATAATCTCATTAAAATTAGTTGAAGGACTTTTTCAACATGTTGTCAACATTTTATGTAAGAACCCCTTCTCGCTCTCTCTCCTCACTCCACCCCCAGTGGCACAGAGAGAGAGAGACTCACATAAACACACTAGAAGCTTGGTCAGGAAATTAGACATCTTATCTTTGGGTCTGTTCAATAAGGACCAATAACCTAGGCCTGCAACACTCTTCATGATAACTGCCTTCACAAAATGCAATTTTGACTTCTTCACAGCTTAGCTACAAGAAGACAGTATCAGTGGACTGCATTTCTGTGAATATGAGGAGTGGTAAAAGATTTCAGCATCTGACAGCAGAATAAACAACTGATTAAAAAAAAAATCTTTGAAATGTTCTCTTAGTCCAAGCAACATTTTTTATGTGGATTTACATTTTTTATTATTGTTTACTTTCTTGATAGACTGAAGGTATACTAAACATGGAGCACATAAATTGAATGAAGAATACAAATATCAATAACTACAGAAAAGGACATGAACCTTTTAAGCAATACTTGTTAAGATCCAAATATCCTTGATATTTTAACTGTGTGCTCACTCTGTTGAGGTTTGGAATCATTGAGTAATATTTATTACCTTAATAACATCAACAGAAATTATAAAAAAAAAGGAAAAAAAATCTTGAATTACATTGAAGTTTTACAATTAATGAAAACATCAGCACCAGATCTTTTAGCTTCTAAAGAGTAAATGATAGCTTGATAGTTTTCAAAGTCAGGAATTGCAGCTATGTGGACTGAAAGGAAATAAAGAAACAGCATCTAGATTTTAAAATAATATATCCTAAATATTAGATTAGGAAAAAAATTCTTCTGAAAGAGGCAAATGAAGTTGATGAAGATGAAGTAATATTTATGATGATTAAAAACTGTGAATTCCATTGTCAGATAATAATATGAAAATATTAAAGTTAAAGCTCATATTTTTAACAATGTATATATACTATTTGAAAGGAAAAACTTTAAACTTATGACTAAATCCACTAAAATGAAATTGTGCCTTTAGTTTGCTTCTGTCTATGAGTTTTCCAATACAAATAAAATTACTGCAATTTTAAATAAATTATATGGATACATTATAGAAAATTTTATTTTCCTCTAAAAGAGGTGAGAACAACAAATTAAAAGAAAAGGGAGATGAAAACTTTGACTTCTTAACCCAGAACAATACTTAACATATTGGAGCATCTGTAAAATCTTTGCAGTAAATATAAAGTGTAATTAAGCTAACTTCATAATGTAGAAAAATTATCTTTAGAAAACTGAACTTATATTTGTATAAATATCTTATGTAATAATATTGTATAACATAAAATACTGATTTAAAATTTGGTATAAGAAGCAAAGACATTTTCTTCTAGAAATTGATTATATTTTTAGATGTCATTGATATAATTGTGTGTATCTAATGTGTAAATTTTCTTTACAAAATTAAAACTCCCAAAGGGTTTGTAGCATATTTGAAAACTTACTAATAATGTATTATTAAGATTTTATTATGATTTGGAAAATTTTTATTAACTAAGTTATCAATAATAATGTAGTGAAAGTGATTATCAAACTTTGGTCATGGAATCATCAGTCTCTGTAAATTTGATACAGAAAATAATAGTGAATTTTCTTTATTTTATAGACATGGTAAATTCCTTAACAGATTCCGTGGATTACAAAAGGTTGAAATCAATTCAGATAAATATTATTTTCCCCAAATTAGGACTTTGATGGTGAAGATACTTTGCATTAAAATATTGCAATGAACATTTAAATATTTTTGTTTGTTCATGCACTTTATTTATTTTATAAAAATCAGGGTCACCAATCATCATTTTTGATAACTTTCCAAAATACATAAACCTTAATAAAATGCATGCCAAATGAAAATATTTTTCTACATATTTTGAAGATACAAAAAGATATTTAAATATGTCTTTAAAAGTGTCTTGAACAGTGGTTTAACATTTTCTCCCAAGTTGACTAAATTAAAGGGAACATATGCATTTAAATGTATACATTATAGCTTGTTAGATAGTTTTGTTTGTTTGTTTGCTTTTTGGAAAATAATGAGTGAAAATTCTGCACCAAAATTAGGGGTAAAAATGGCTATACATGGCATTATTTTTTTCTTTGAGTGATTAATGCATGTATTTGTTTTATTTGATAAAAGATTATATTTACTCTCATTTTAAAAGCAAATGATTGAGAAGAATGTATTGATTTGATCCTCCTAAACTTTATTCTAGTAAAACTTAACAAATATAGCTGTACCTACACTTAACATTTCTTTAAAAAAGTGTGATAGTCTAATTCAAATACATTTTAAAATTAGCAAGCATAGTAAACACCTCAAGATTTAACATTGTATATTTTAAGCAGGAGAAACCTTTTTCAAGTGAAATTTTATCCCTTAAGTTTGAGATAGAGCTACTTTGGTTAAAGGATTAGTCCATGGAATGCTGTGATCTCATCTCACTCCATTCCTGAGACATCCTCTCCTCTCAAAACCCTAAGGCTTAATGGAAAATACTTAGAAGATTATTGACAGGCAGTGTGCTCTGAGAAACAGCATATGGGAAATGACAGACATTTCTCAACAATTGTCACTTGACTGCATTTTCTACCAAGCCATAATAAATATAAGTATTTTTTACTTTTGTTGTAATTCTGCGGCAAACTTCATTCCTCAAATCAAGCTTAAGCATGATGGAATGCAATCACTTTACTAATACTTTGAGAGTTTTGTCTGTATGGCCACTCCACTACATGATGAGCTAAAAGTGGTAACCCTGACTTCACAAAAAGCTCACATCTCAATGTAAGAGA
Source organism: Ovis canadensis (assembly GCF_042477335.2). Lineage (NCBI taxonomy): Eukaryota > Metazoa > Chordata > Mammalia > Artiodactyla > Bovidae > Ovis > Ovis canadensis. Next base: position 60,753,744 of record NC_091254.1, read on the forward strand.
TACACTAATTTCTTTTTTCCTATCATCCTTTCCATCATGAAATCTATTAGCAAGTTCACTCAGCACCACTCCAAGCAATCAATTTCTCTCCATTTTAGTTGCCAACACCTTAGTCAAAGTCACCAACATTTCTCACATACACTCTTTAATAGCCACTTAATAGCTTCTTCTTCAATTTTAGCTCCTTATCCCATTATATATTATATATTTGCAATACAAAAGCCACATAAATTATGTCATTCCCCTACTTAAAATCCTCTATAGATGCTATGCTTTCATTCAGTTGCTAAATTGTGTCCAGCTCTTTGTGACCCCATGAACTGCAGCATGCCAGGCTTCCCTGTCCTTCACTATCTCCCAGAGTTTACTCAAACTCATGTCCATTGAATCGGTGATGCCATTCAACCATCTCATCCTCTGCCATCCCTTCTCCTCCTGCCCTCAATCTTTCCCAGCATCAGGGGCTTCTGCAGTGAGTTGGCTTCAAAACAATGGATGCTTATAAAATCCAAACTTCTTTTCACAGACTATAAATAATCTGGTCCCTTCCCACCTTCTTGACCTCTTAACATGTTGTGCACCTTAATCTTTATGAGCCAGCCACCAGGTTTCATGTCAGGCTCCTTCTCTCAGGGCCATTGACTTGTTAGTCCCTTTGCCTAAAATGATTCCCCAGCCATCTCCAATGGCTGCCAGGCCTTGTCTTGTCATTCAGACCTTAGTCCAAATACTTGTCATTCAAGACCCCAGAGAAATTTCCTGGGTCAATTTTCTCATAACACCTTACCTAGTTCTTATCACACGACCCCATTTTGTACTTCTCATAGCACAATGTACCATCTGATATTCCGTTAGATGTTGGCTTCCCTAGTAATTGTTTCCTTGTTTATAGTTGATCTCTGATGAGAAGATAAACTTCATATTAGCAAAGGATTTTTTAAAATCTTCTTCAGCACTGAGCCCCCGGGGGCTAGGCCCTTAGTATTCAGGCTTCAATGAATAGCCCTTGTTTCAAAAAAAAAAAAAAAGGGGGGGGGGGGAGAGGGGAGGAGAAGGAAGGAGAAAAATAGTCTCAGGAATGTTCACTTCTATGGAGAAATGCAACAGAATCTTCAATGGCTCCTTCATACTTAATCATTCCTTCTTCAATGCCACCTTGGATATATTGCAGTTGCTGGATTAATCACACTGCAGTTTTAGAGATATCAAGGGAACATTCCATGCAAGAATGGGCATGATAAAGGACAGAAACATTAAGAACCTAACAGAAGCAGTAGACATGAAGAAGTGGCAGAAATACACACAGGAACTATATAAAAAAGGCTTCAATGACCATATCTTAGAGTGTTAGGTCAAGTGGGCCTTAGGATGCATTCCTATGAACAGATAGTGGAGGTGACAGAATTTTAGCTGAGCTATTTAAAATCCTAAAAAATGATGCTGTTAAAGTGTTATTCTCAATATGTTAGCAAAATTGGAAAACTCACCAATGGCCACAAGATTGGAACACTCAGTTTTCATTTCTATCACCAAGAAGGGCAATGCCAAAGAATGTTCAAATTACTATACAATTGCACTCATTCCACATGCTAGAAAAGTTATGCTCAAAATCCTTCAAGCTAGGTTTCAACAGTATATGAACCAAGAACTTCTAGATGTACAAGCTGGATTTAGAAAAGCAGAGGAAACAGATCAAATTGCCAACATCTGTTGAATCATGGAAAAGCAAGGGGATTAAAAAAAAATTTACTTCTTCTTCATTAACTATGCTAAAGCCTTTGACTGTGTGGATCACAACAAGCTGTGAAAAATTCTTAAGGAATTGGAAGTACCAGACCACCTTACCTGTCTCCTAAGAAACTTGTACATGGGTCAAGAAGCAACAGTTAGAACTGGACATGGAACAACTGACTGATTCAAGATTGGGAAAGGAGTACACAAAGGCTGTATATTGTCACCTTGCTTATTTAATTTTTATGCAGAGTACATCACATGAGATTCTGGGCTGGATGCATCATAAGCTGGAATCAAGATTCCTGGGAGAAATATCAATAACTTCAGATACGTAGATTATACATCTCTAATGGCAGAAAGTGAAGAGAATCTAAAGAGGCTCTTCATGAGGGTGAAAGAGGAGAGTGAAAAAGCTGGCTTGAAACTCAACATTCAAAAAACTAAGATCATGACAGTGGGCGCATCACTTTATGGCAAATAGAAGAGGAAAAATTAGAAGGAGTGACAGATTTTACGTTCTTGGGCTCTAAAATTACTGCAGATGGTGACTTAGCCATAAAATAAAAGATGTTTGCTCCTTGGAAGGAAAACTGTGACAAACCTAGACAGTGTATTGAACAGCAGAAACATCACTTTGCCAAGAAAGGTCTATATAGTCAAAGCTTTGGTTTTTCCAGTAGTCATGAACAAATATGAGAATTTTACCATAAAAAAAGGCTGAGTGGGAAACAGTTGATGCTTTTGAATTGTGGTGCTGGAGAAGACTCTTGAGTGCTCACTGGACTGCAAGGAGATCAAACCAGTCATTCCTAAAGGAAATCATCTCTGAATATTCATTTGAAAGAACTGATGCTGAAACTGAAGGTTCAACAGTTTGGCCACCTGATTCAAAGAACTGACTCATTTGAAAAGACCCTGATGCTGGGAAAGATTGAAGGCAAAAGAAGAACTGAGCAGCAGAGGATGAAATGGTTAGCTCAGTTGGTAAAGAATCCACCTGCAATGCAGGAGACCCTGGTTTGATTCCTGGGTCGGGAAGATCCACTGGAGAAGAGAAAGGCTACCCACTCCAGTATTCTGGCATGGAGAATGGAGGACTAGTCCATGGGTTTGCAAAGAATTGGACACGACTGAGCAACTTTCACAACAACAACAACCAACTCAATGGACATGAATTTGAGCAACTCTGGGAGATAGTGAATGACAGGGAAGCCTGGTGTGCTGCAGTTCATGGGGTTGCAGAGTTGGACATGACTTAGGGACAGAACAACAATAATTTTGTCTCATGTTTGATTTTCTTACTAGAAACTATGGCCCCTAACTGGCTCTGTTCCTCTTTGTATCTCCAGTATTTCGTATGACACCTGGTGCACAGTAGCTCCTCAATACATATATGTCATTTTCTAGAAATGAGTAGAAAAATGCATATGTTTGTATATACATGTATTTTTTCCATCAGGTTTTTCTTACTGAAATCATAAATACATGAGTGATACTGTGATTTTCCCTATGAGTTTAAATATAACCCACATTTTGTGTGTTGAAAGTGTCAGCTTCTGAATTTTCAGTGAACTCTTTCCAACATCTCTAGACCTGCAAACATAACCACTCATAAACTGGATATCACATTACACTATTGTTTCTTGACCTTTAAATTTAGATGCCCCACCCCAGGTCATTGCTTTTAGATATTCCACACTGATTGTTTCTCAAAACCGAGCATTGTTTTTGTTCAGCTGCTTAGTTGTGTTGGACTCTTTTGCGACCCCATGGACTGTAGCCCTCCAGGCTTCCCTGTCCGTGGGACTTCCCAGGCAAGAATACTGGAGTGGGTTGCCATTCCTTCTCTAGGAGATCTTCCTGACCCAAAGATTGAATCCCTATCTCCTGCACTGGCAGCGGGTTCTTCACCACTGAGCCACCAGGAAAGCCCAGGTTGCAGTATAGAAGAATAACAGTAATACTAAGTTTAAAAATCTTATTATTTGAATTTATAAGATTAAATATCTGAAGTCATCTTCAATTTCATCATTTTATTCAGAAGGAGATAAGTGTAGTTCTATTAGTTTTTGTTCCTGTTGTTGTTCTGTGTGTTTTCCTTCAAGAAGAGTTACTTTATGCAAAGCTGATTTTGTCTCCAGTATTTGAAGAAACAGAAGTGACAAAAAAGACCTTGTACGATCTTCCCTACCTATATAAGAATTCTGAGCAAGGAAACGGATTGGAGAGAACACTAATAAGAGATTATGAACTTAGATTGTGAACTTAGGAGGGAAATGCTGACACTACATTTACACAGACTCATGTAATTCCTGTAGCAATTTGGACTATATTTACCATTTCAGTTTACTAACAGAATGTTCGTATTTAGTTTGAATGGTATAGAGTTAATGCATTTCTCACTAGCGCATTTTTACTCCTCTGATGTCATTATCAATAATAGGAACCAAGTAATTAATTCCATGAGGCCATAAAGCCTCTCTAGTAAGCTAAAGAAGACTCTAATATCCAATAAAAAGAGTGAATGAGGCTCCTAAAGATCTAACAAGAAAGCTAGACCCATGCAAATAGGTCCTGAGGAACTGGGATCATGTACTTTAACACCAGATCTGTGGAAAACACATATCCTCAGGTGTTAGTTAAAACCAGTAGTCTGAAATAATCAAACTTTCATACAAATTTCTCCAGAGAAGCAGTGCATGTTCACCTGTGGTAGTTTCTGCAGATTTTGCAAATCTGCGAGTTATGTCACATATTTAGTTAAAAAATCTCTAGGAGTGACTGAAGTTTCAAATATTAGGCACCTTCCATGACTACAGAAGTCTATTTTTATTTTGTTTTGAATCAAGATTTTAGCATCAAGTTAAACATTTTTTTTTGGCATTTCAATTTTGTTTACTCTTTCCTATCCTTTTAAAAGGAGGGACCGACTAGGAGGTGAAAGACTTTAACACTAAAATGCTAAGGCAAGGATGGAAGAAATTTGAGAAGATATAAAAAAAGTGGAAAGACATTTCATGTTCATGGATTGGACTGTTAAAATGCCCATACAACCCAAAGCAATCTACAGATTTGATATAATCCCTATCAAAATACCAATAGCATATTTCAAACTGGAAAGGATAATTCTAGGTCCATCTAGTCAAAGCTATGGTTTCTCCAGTAGTCATGTATGGATGTGAGAGTTGGACTATAAAGAAAGCTGAGCACTGAAGGATTGATGCTTTTGAACTGTGGTGTTGGAGAAGACTCTTGAGAGTCCCTTGGACTGCAGGGAGATCAGATCAGTCAATCCTAAAGGAAATCAGTCCTGAATATTCCTTGGAAGAACTGATGCTGAAGCTGAAACTCCAGTACTTTGGCCACCTGATGCAAAGATCTGACTCAGTGAAAAAGACCCTGCTGCTGGGGAAGATGGAAGGCAGGAGAAGGGGCAACAGAAGATGAGATGGTTGGATGGCATCACCGACTCGATGGACATGAGTTTGAGCAAGCTCCTGCAGTTGGTGATGGACAGGGAAGCCTGGCGTGCTGCAGTCCATGGGATTGCAAAGAGTTAGACATGACTGAGTGACTGAACTGACTGATTCAACAAAGACTGTGAATAGCCAAAACAATACTAAGGAAAAAGAACAAAGTTATTAGAGATTTCATGGTCCCTGATATCAAACTACTACGAATCTAACCTTGTCAAAAGAGTAGGGTTGGACAAGATGTGGAAACGAGGGGATCCTCATACACTGTTGGTGGGACTGTAAATTGATGCAGCCACTGTGTAAAATAGTATTGAGGTTCCTCAAAAAATCAAGAAAAAAACTACAACACAGCTATTTCACTTTTGAATACTTATCCAAAGAATGGGAACACACTAATTTAAAAAGATATGTACACCGCTATGTTTTTTGAAGCATCATGTACAAGATTTCAGTTAATTGGAAACTATCTAATTGTCTCATAATAGATGAATTGATAAAGACAGTGTGGTATATATGTATAGCGGACTATTACTCAGCCACAAACTGAAACACTGCTTAGCCATTTGCAATAACATTGATGGACATACAAGTTATGATGCTCAAAGAAAAACAAATACCTTATGATCTCATTCATATGTGGAATCTAAAAATACTACTACTAATAAAAAACAACAACCAACAAACAAAATAAAACAAAAAATGGAGAGGGAGAGAACAGAACAGATGAGTGGTTCCCAGTGGGGAAGTGGGGTGGGAGTTAGCAAAATGGGTGAAGGAGTCAACTGTACAGTAATGGATAATAGCTAGACTTGGGTTGGTGATCACATTGTAGTGTATACAGATGTTGAATTATAAAGTACACATCTGAAACATGTAACAAAAAAATTTTAATAAAATAAAAGGAGGAAAAAACATTATTAGCAGTGTAATTAAAAAGTTTACATTTCTTTAGGAAATAATTAGATATTTATATTTACCAACACACTATAATTCATTTCTCTTTCCTCAATACTGTACAGTTGATTCTATTTTATTTTGTAATTATTGAATAAAATGAAAATATTTAAAATCTATGTGTCAGAGTGCAAATATAACTAATTGTTATGGTTCTACTATATTCACAGAATTCTATTTGTTAAGAGGAAATAATGGTGGAAATCATTTTCTCATTACTGTTCAGCAGAAACATTTCCACACTGAGTCTGTTATTATTTTTTTAGTCATCTCCTGGTTTACTCCTGTCTTTTGAACTTGCATGTTCTATGGCCCATAGTGATATTCATTGATGGGTGCTCCTGATATTCAGAAAAAATGCTTTTCTTAGCCTCTCCTCCATAAAGTTCAGCAGCCACACAAGATATTAGATTTTGTGCACCCTTTCAGCTATGGATTACAAGAAACATTTAAAAGACTCACTGGAAAAAAGCAAAATTTCCGAGAAATCACTTCCAAATTAGCCATTTGATTCTCAATGATGAGTCTATAACATGTTTAGCTAACAGGAACCTACAACTTGCAATATTTTCATGAACTCTATGAAAATCATAATGATAGGACCCTCTATCAATATAAGAATGTACAATGATAAAAGTTCTATATGCACATATTCCTTATAGTTTGATTTCCTAAATAAAACATCTCTTTCTACTTATTTAAAAATGTTATCTCACACATTTTTTATTTTTTAATAAATTAAACTTGGGCAAAATAGAAAAATTACAGCAAGCTTTAATTCTCTACCATGCATTTTTCAACTCCACAAGAGCTAAAATGTTATGAAAGTTCCACAGTTAGTCAGTGCACTTAGAAAGAAAGCATCAAAATAAGTTAAAACTGGAAAAGAAAAAGCATTAAAAATGTAATTAAAGGAGAATTGAATCTATTTTCAAGAGTCTTCTGTTTTTTAGTTTGTTTTAAAATATAGAAAATACAATAAAGTTGATTTAAAAGAACATTAGTATATTATCAAATCTTATAATTTTCTTTGCAGTGTCAAGAAATCACCAATACTATAAGACATACTTTATGAATTCCTACTTTCCTGTCACTTATTCTATATTATATAGCAAATGCTTATTAGTAACACGAACTCACAAAACAATATAATAGGAAAATATTTCCAATTAGATTCAGTATTATGGCCTAAAATGGATGCATTTATGTTAATATAAAAGTATACCTGGTACATTTTATCATGCATTTGAGATTTTAATCAGGTAATCTGCACAGCATCTGGAAACCTAAGCAGAGGCAGAGTCAGTTATAACAAAGGCACTGTAACAGTTCACCTTCAGTGAAGAACAATAATGCATTATTAAATTCACTTTCCTGCTCAGTGGTTACACTTAGCTGACCACAGCAAATTTGCTCACTGCCTGGTCCTCACAAGTTGGCAGAAAAATAGATTCTGTCACATTTAACAGGTTTAGAAAATGACAGGATGCCTCTTTTGTTTTAACTATAAACCATAATCTTTCAGAAGTAAATATAATTACAAATGCCTTTGGTCATGTCATTCTTAGGACAGATAGTATATGTGGGTTATCATGGAAACATATATCACCATAACTATCATTAATAAATGAAACTGATACTACCTATCAAAAAATAGAGATTTTTTATGGTGCTTTCATTCTGTATAACATCATAATTCTTATGCTACAATAAAAATCTTTTTTAAAACTTATAGCACAATGGACATTATGGCAACTTGTTGGTTTTCATTTTTTTTTAATTTATGTTACTCACACAAATTAGGGCATTTGTTCTACCATAAAATATATCATATGTAGCAAACTAAATAATCAAGTTCTACAATATTTCCTAAACTAAAATTGGAGGTACTTTTCAAGTAATTGATTAATCATCAACATAAATAAACATCTACATGGCAGTTATCTATTAACTTCATAAACTTTCTCCTTATACACATACATGTTCTATTAATACATCATCTTTACGTTTTGCTAAACTAAATACAAATTATTATACTTCATAGCACTTTTTCATGAAGTAGGAAGAAATAATGTTCTGAACCTTATTTTTCCATAAATACGTTCATAAGTGTGAGTGCGTTAGTTGCTCAGTTGAGCCTGACTCTGCTACCCCATGGAATGCAGCCCTCCAGGCTCCTTTGTCCATGGGATTCTCCAGGCAAGAATACTGGAGTATGTAGCCATTCCTTTCTCAAGGGGATCTTCCTGACCCAGTGATCAAACACATGTCTCCTGCATTGAAGGCAGCTTCTTTACCATCTAAGCTACGAGGGAGGCCCCATTTTCATATGTAATAAGTGCACAATTTATGATGTTAGTATTGTAGATAATGAACTTCACTGACAATTTTATTTTACAAAAGTCCTGATATATAAGGTTCAATAGAAATTTCACTTTAGAATGCTTTGCAATCAGGTGCATGGAATTAACTAGCTAACACTATTTTAAGCAAAGAAATATTGCTTCATTGGGTGATACTATCAGTTACTCAAGGAAGTATATTTATGGTTTCCTGGAATGACTTTCTATTGGCTCTTAAACTTTTGTCTACATCTGATTTAATTTCTCTTAATGACTCTGATTTTTAAAAAACTGGCATAGCTCACTTTAATATTAAATTATATAAATGAACTAGACGATATCTTCAATAAGAAGGTAAATTATGGAAAATATCAATTAAAGAAAACATGCATAATGACTATTTAAGATCTAGATTAACTTTGTTCTTTGCAAGAAGCATATTAAATTTGCAAAACATCCTATATATGACAATTTATCTATTTTAGTTTATTTAAAACATTTTTCATTCCATTATTATTGATAATATCATATGAATTATTTGCTATCATTAAACAGAGGTTATCTGCCAAAATTAAATGAAAACAATGTAAAAGTATAACATTTATGCTTGAACATCAGTAACATTTTCACCTAGTGTTAAAAGTTAAATTTTTGTTATCTAAAAGAAGATACACTGTGAAATTTGTTTTGCAATTGATTTCAATTGTTGGTGATGGACAGGGAGGCCTGGCGTGCTGCAGTCCATGGGGTCGCAAAGAGTCAGACACGACTGAGCAACTGAACTGAACTGAATTGATGTTGATTCTGTGGGTTCTAACAATGAGTTACTACAGTATTCAATGGGGTTTTTTAAACATTTAATATCCTTTAGCTTAATATCCTTTAAAAAACATATTGACATTTATGGCAAAATCACTGATCTTTGCCTAGTTCTTTTTTTCAGCATCACAAATTGCAATATTGTAAACGGAGTTGGTGATGGACAGGGAGGCCCGGCGTGCTGCAATTCATGGGGTCGCAAAGAGTCGGAGGCGACTGAGCGACTCAACTGAACTGAAACAAAGTATAAAAAAATTCATCATTTTACAGAGAGAAACCCTTTGTTACAAAAAGAAAAAATAACCTATTTTTAATCATCTGAATCAATTTCCTACATGTATTTTTTCATTTGGTGGTGGTGACCTTAAATTATTAGCCATAAATAACTGGTAGGAAGAAAGAAATACATGTGTTGATAGGTTATATTGGCTATTGATGAGGTCATTTTCATGATCCTGAACATATGCCTCTTAAAATTAGCTCCTAATAAATAAATATTTCTCTTTGGGGGCTGGTTGAAACCAATGAGAATGGGATCATTTCTCCTCCATCCATTGCCATGACTCCTGAAAAAATTGACAATGCATGAGTGTTTCATGTATGAATGATGTAAGAAGACAACATTTACTGCAAAGAGAAAGTATAAACACTAATTTGAATTTCTCACTGACCTTGGGAAAAAGGCAATTTTTCATTGTACTATGGAAAAAAGAAGCAATCATAAGCCAGTCTACCTTAGAAAAGAAAGCCTAGAGCTTTAGCCATTTGAAACCAAAAGTAGGTCAATTTGGACAACAAATGGACATTTTGAGAGCATTATAATCCCAGCTATTTGTATCATAAATTAGCATGCTGTATACTATGTTCGCATATATATATATAAAATATATTCTATAATATACATATTGTAGAACATATTAGCATATATTATTCCAAACCTATGAAGGCATTTAGAATAAAAAAGACAACAGTGGAATCAAATATATATATACATATATATATATACATATATATGGAATAAAATATTGGAGGCTTTGAAGAAATATGAATTAATGGTAAAAAAAAAAAGAGAGAGCGATCCAATATTACTGGAATAGACTTCTCTCTCCTTCCACCTGCTGCCTAAACGTGAATATTGCATTTAATTTGGGATACAGCATGGACTATGACCAAGTTGAGCTGGAATGACTTAGGCTCATCATTAGAAACTCAAAAGTGATAGAAGAAAAATGTAATCCTATTGCCCACTGGTCCCTGAGTGATGTTTGGAGGAGACACTGGAATCAGCTGCATCCCAGTTGGAGTTGGAGTCTTTTATAGATTTATAGTCCAATGTTGTGTTGTCTTTAATTTGGATCTAGTAAAGATGCTATGAGATGAAAATTCATAATACTTAGATTAAAACAAAACAAATAAAAAAAAAAAACTTCAGGAACAAATAACAGGCAGTTTAAAGGAAAACCACAGAAAAAAAAAAAAGAAAAGAAAACTTGATGTGCATAATGTTTTTCTTTCCAGGTACAGAGATATAACTTCCTGATTTCTATCTCAGTAGACAAGGGAACCAAAATTCTTGAGCAGATACCTCTGTTACAGTTTTCTAAGTGATGCCTAGAATGTCTAATTTAAATCTTACAAGGTAAAGACTTACACTATCCTTAAATTGCCAACCTGCCTGGATTTGGATTTTATTTTAGACAACATAAGGTGAGAAAATGCTGATTTGTCTCCAAAAATCTCTTCATTGACTGTAAGACTTAATTTATGATGTAAGTCATGTCTAATTTTCCATCCTGTCTATAAATAATAGCAAAACTCAGAAACGAATTCCATCCTTAGATCTAGGTTTAAATGGACTATTTCTGTTAAAGATCCCCAAGAAGTGCCGTATCTTCTCCCTTGTCATGAGAGAGAACATGACAACATCCTTTAACACAGTAGTCACTTACAGCATATCTGTTCCCTAAAGTTTTGTGCTGCTGCTGTTTGCTAAGTCACTTCAGTCATGTCTGACTCTGTGCGACCCCATAGACGGCAGCCCACTAGGCTCCTCTGTCCCTGGGATTCTCTCATAGTTACCAGTAAAAGCAATGCACACTAGTGTCTATTACTATCCCCAGTCTAGTTACAGATTTAAAACTATATCTATTGCATGACTGTAGGGGAGGTGGAATGAAAACCCTCCTGGGTAATCATCATGGCCAATAAAATGGAAAGAAAAAACAAAGCCGTAAGACATAAAGCCATTTTTTAATAGCATTTTCAATTTAGGCAAATAAGAAGTATGACATTTTTTAATAACTACTATGTATAGTTTTGTGACTCAGTATCATCAATTTTATTCAAAAGCTTCTCATTAGTATGTCTTTAAAAGACAAAACAATGTCTCATGTCCTTCAGTTAAAATTCACCTCTGAATTTTTAGCAACAAACAGTGTGCCTGCCACATAGCAGGTAATGAGGATTGTTTGCTGAATAAATGAACAAATGAAGAAAAACAGAAAATTGTTTTCTTTCTTTTTTTTTAATCAATGCTACTTTTCTTAGAGTATTGCTAAGAAACTATTTACAGTGATTGATTTAAAAGTACAAGATTACAATTGCAAAACCATCCCATATTCTTCCACAAATATTTCTTGGAATCGTGATCATCTTTTTTGTGTTATCACTTACAACACATGACAATTGGTCAGATAAATCTCTCACCTCTTTATTGAATACATTACAGGGCAACAGCCATAGTGACAGTGAAGATCTGGTTGTAAATAACAGGTCCAAACTCGTGTTCACTGAACTTGAAGTGCAGTGACTTACGATAGCTATAGTCTGCTCCAGATGCACTATTCACCCTTTCTACCTTGCTCTCTGATCTTTGTGACTTCAAGACATGTATGTGTCCTCCGGATGAATCAGTGTACTGGATGCTCCAGTAAACAGGTCAGATAGAGCACCAAAATGTGACAGTGTGGCTTCTACTCAGCCTCGGATTACTGCACTATCCTCTCCAATCACACCCTGAATTCTGTTCCTAAGCACAGTCTCTTTCTTAACAAGACTTAACATATATACAATGCATCATATAAACTGAGCACTTAATTCTCCAAATAAAATATTGTGATTTTTTTTTAGGTACTACTTGTCCATTTTCACAGATGAAAAACCAAAGGCTAAGGCCAAGGATGTTATATAATATACGAAGTTTATACCTTTAACCTAAACTTGGATACAGAGAGGTACAATTCTCACACTGTGCATTTTATCTCTGTGTGAGAGCTTCCACTAGGAATTGTTTCTTAGACAAATATGCAATTGGTTTGTGAACTCAAACTTTTCTCACAATACCCTTAGATTAGTTTTTCTCATTGATAGAATAGACAGCAATAAATAATATTCATAAATAACAATTTAAAATATAGCAATATATATAGCAATATTATAGCAAATTGATAGAGAACAACTCAAATAATTATATACGTGTTTATATGCTTCTCTAGCGACCTCAAATATTTAAAAAATCCTGAGTATATAATTAATACAAAGACAATATCAAGATACATAGCTTTATTACATTTAAATCTGTATTCATATACTTCAAATGCAAAAAGAAGGAAGGAAGGAAAAAAGGAAGAGAGAAATCTTATTTTCTATAAGTAAATATTACTTAAAAAAATTAGCAAAATATAGTGCATTTTTGCCCTTTTCAAAGGCTAAACCTTAAAGATAAATATAATTACAACTTTGAGATATAGAGCAATCATTAATTTTTAAATGTAGCCTAATCCTCTTTTAGGACTTCCCAAGTGGCATTGGAATGAGAGTCCCTTGGACTGAAGGAGATCAAACCAGTCAATCCTAAAGGAAATCAAACTACTCATTAGAAGGACTGATGCTGAAGCTGAAGCCCTATTACTCTGCCCACCCGATGCGAAGAATTGACTCATTGGAAAAGACCCTGCTGCTGGGAAGGATTGAAGGCAGGAGGAGAAGGATGAGATGATTGGATGGCATCACCAACTTGATGGACATGAGTCTGAACAAGCTCTATGGAGCTGGTGATGGACAGGGAAGCCTGGCATGCTGCAGTCCATGGGGTCGCAGAGTAGGACACAACTGAGTGAGTGAACTGAACTGAACTGAGGTGGCACTAGTGGTAAAGAATCCACCTGCCAATGCAGGGGACATAAGATATGTGGGTTCAATCCTGGGTCAGGAAGAGTCCCTAGAGGAGGGCATGGCAACCCACTCCAGTATTCTTGCCTGGAGAATCTCATGGATAGAGGAGCCTGGTGGGCTACAATCCATAAGGTTGCAAAGAGTCGGACACAACTGAGGCAACTTAACATGCATGCAACCCTCTTTCAACATGTTCACAAGTAAGAGAAGGATAAACCATAATTTATCTATAGGAAGACACTTATAATTTGAAATCAAGAGAGATATGCATGCCAGGACTTCCAAAGTTAGAAGAAGAGAACAGAATGGCAAACAGTTCATGAAAGTCCACTGATTTGGGCCAGTTATCACAGATACTTAAGGAATTCTCTCAAGGTGTAACCTCATAAAGGTGATACACAATGATGTTAAAATTTTCATTTTACTTAGTCTTACAGCAATTTGGCTCCACGTATCAAACATGAGACCTACTTTCTAGTTTTATGTCACTTGCTATGAAATTAAAAAAAAAAAAATCCCATCAACTCTTTCTTCCTCTCTTAAGAAAGGAGCTGGAACATTCAGATTGAATTACTTGCATAAAAGCTTTAATCCTCAAGCCAATCTGAACAAAAATTTATTTTTCAGTAGAAATACATGTGAAAAGGATCAAACTTTGCATATTTTTAAGACTTATTTCTATCTTGTATCTTAAAGACATTAACACTCAATAATTTCCAATAATGTCTCTTAAGATTGGCTTTGCTTACTCTGGGAAATTAGCAATTAAATAATATTTAAAAATTAAAATAAAAAATTCATTGCAATCTTGTATGAACTACAAGACATCACAACCTTTATCAACTACTTATCAAGGTACTTCATCAACTTAGAGTAGAAGAAGGAAACAGTTTTTTAAAAAATTGAGAAATGCATACTGTGCATTCATACTTAAAGTTTAATCACCACTTAGGTAGAGCTATATGCAATTACTTTTAAAAAGCATTTCCATACACAATATACTGCATATAATTAATTCAATGAACTATCAAGGCTATAAAGATTAAATAAGAAAGAGAAAATATCATTAAAACCTCAGCTACAGTCTAAAAGTTAACTAAGCAAAGTGATCCAGTGAACAATCCTAATTAAAATGCCTGATACAAACAAAGCTTAGACGAAAAGCACTAAAAACAATTGAATACTTATTTTATTAATCTAATGAATCATGTATCATATCATTACAACTTTGTATATATCATTAATTTTATTCCTTTCACTTAAGCCTTTTATTGGGATTACTTCAGTTATTAGTTGGTCTAATGTATTGGTTACCTCTAAATCTCACTCTACAATCTCTTCTTATCTTGTTGCATAAACCCTTGCGTGTTATTCAAATTGCTTCATTTATTATGATAGCTTCCCCATGTAAATTGTGCTGACTGCTCGCCCTTGCACAGTCCTCATTAGACTAATGAAAACCTTCAAACGAAAAAACTAAACAACCTGCCAAATAAAGGTCTGAGGTTATTATGAAAATTACAACTCTGGGAGCTGGAAGAAGCTCTGTTCATTAATTCATGCTCAGCAAATTGCTAACTAATTTAGTTGCACTCCTCTGCATTAATGGATTATTTTATAAAAATGTTTTCCACAGCCCAAGACCTTTGCTGCATGCTTTTGAGAAGCTTGAATTCTAATCAACCTTAACAGTAAATTAGGAATGTAATATCTAAATAATAATTGGGATGGCATATGGAGGAAAATAGTGTTTAAAATCCCATGAAAGGTGCTTTTGGTTTTCAGCTTCATCTGTCAATTTCACAGTAGTTAAAACAATTGTACTTGTTTAATATTCTGAAACTGTAGCATAAGACACTAACAACAATGATAATGTAAAAAAAAATTAAGGAAAGTTTAAAACATGGCTTCTACAGGAACAAAACAGATTTTGATATGCTGATGCTATCACATAAATTTCTAGGGATATTTGCCAAAAGGCACAAGAATAAATGGTAATAGATAAGGAAAAGTCAGAGGAAAGCATCATACCCAGTCCTCCAGAACAGGTGGGCAATATTTCTTTTAAAATATGTTCAAAATACTATCAGGTTTTTATGCATTTAAACATAATACCCATGAGTTCCTTATTGACCTTTCATCTAATGTGCTATATATACTTCTCCAAATTAGTTCCAGTATCTCTAGAATTTACCTGAGCTTTGCTGTCATCTTACCGGTCCTGCAAACAGGGCTGAATGATGTGTTAAATCATTCCATCAAGTTGATGAAGGAATTCAAACTGCTTCAAGCACAAGAGACAAGGGGGCTATTACTCTTGCTTCTTAACCCATAACATAGCATTCAAAGCAGTATCAGTCCCTCATCTATCAAATGAAAAGAAAGCCCTGTGTGTTGGCACAAGTGCAGGGGCACACATACACACATAGAAGTTTCAGTAAAAGCAGATGCTGAATATTAGGCAAGAATCAAAATATATTTTAAACGTTATATTTTCCTTTTTTTATTCAGCTCTTAAGAAAAGATTCTACTTTATATTTCAGAATAGGAAAATGTTTCAAAGTACTAGGTTGAAATATATGAGATTGTACATATTTTCCTGTTTTGTTCTACAAAATAACATCACACTAAGTTTATCTGCAGAAACTCACATTTATATTTTGCTATTAATTTTGATAAAAAAGCTCTCTGAGTCATTAAACTTGTAATGACCTAATTTTTGTACATTTATAAATATGCCTACTCAGCGAAGGAAGGACGGTGTTTTGTAATTCTTTTAGAAACAGATACACTTGTCCACTTACAAAATAAAAATGTACAAAAGAAAGATTGTTTCAGCTCCACTAAAAATATCAGATATAAGTCAATATTTCCAAAATGAAGTTTCATTTTGGATCTAATTCTCAAATAAACATATAGAAAAATGTGTACATTCCCTTTGGACCATTTCCACAGCAGATTATGTAAAATTTCAAATTGAAAATAGAAGAAATAAAAATCCTGGCTTAGACAATATGCAAATAAATTGCAAAATTAGAAATAGTTGATTCATTAAACCAAAAATACTTTAAATGAAGGAAATAAAATAGTCATTATAATAACCATAAATAAATAATTATATGAAGTAGATTTACAGGTGGAACTAACATGTTAATTTGGGGTTCCCTGGTGGCTCAGGGGTAAAGAATCCACCTGCCAATGCAGGAGATGCAGGTTTGATCTCTGTTTTGGGGAGATCCCCTGGAGAAGGAAATGACAATCCACTCCAGTATTCTTGTCTGGGAAAAATCCCATAGACAGAGGAACCTGGCTGGCTACATACAGTCCACAGGGTCACAAAAGAGTGGGACGCGACTTTGTAACTAAACAAAAACAATAACAATCTACTAGTCACTTACTCTCTATCTCACGTTTAATGCTATAAAAATATTAGCTATTGGCATGACTACATAAAAATATTTCTTAAATAGTGAGGAAGTGAGTCACTTTGTCCCTATCAAAAGAGCTCAAAAAAATAAAGCTGAGTAAGTGGAGTAATTAATAGTCTATTCTGTTTTCTCCATGGGGAAAAAACATTTCATCTGACCAAGTAAAAGCAAAGCTACTCTAGTAAGTAAAATTATTATAAATGTAATTATTATTTATAATGTATCCAAAAATAAATATTAATACTCTCTAACTGATTGCTTTGGCAACTAATTCATGAAAATTATCTGCAAATAGTAATGTACTTCAACTTTCTAAGTATCCAAAAAAGTTACCTAAACCCTTAAGTTATGGATGTCCTGGAGTAACAACTGACATCTTCATCATCAATAAATCCTATTTCTTTTAGTAAAGTTCATATTAATTATGTAATAATAAATTCCTTGAAAGCGTAAATTTTACTCTAGGTAACACTGAAGTAGTTAATTTTACAAGTGGCCCACAAAACATTACCAAAATATGGAAATTTCCAAAGAAAAGGGCTTTTCACTCCATGCAGATCTATACAGTCAGATGAAATACTACTGGGTTCAGATTTTTCATATATGTGTGTGATATTTACTATTAATTAATTTGTATAATGTCAACCTAGAATTCAAAATAGAAAGTCATTTTTGAAGATAATCTAAAAATTATAATTTTTAAGTAATGAAAAATGTGCAAAAGGAAATATATTTCAAAAAATTAACTTCCACAAACAGGAGAAAAGTGATGGTAGTTATTTAAAATAGATGTTGTAGAGGAAAATGGTCCACAAGGTTGGATGCTAAGAATACAACATTAATAAGAGGATATTTCAATATGGCCAGTTTGCGTTAACTACTTCATTGCCTCTAATGCTCTGTCTTCAAATTCAGAATATCAGAATGAGAACCTTCCAAACAAGTCTGTTAAGCATTAGAAATCTTGAACACCACCCATGAAGAATACACAACAAAAGAATATGTGACAAAAGAAATGTTTTATGGCCTGAAGCAAATCCCCTATGTTTCCGGCTTCATCTTCAATTATTCCTGCTTCTAAAATGGCAGATGTCACTGGGGTCGCAAAGAGCCTGACAAGACTGAATGACTGAGTACACTAATGAAAGAAAGTTTTCATATTTTTTTTGAAAACAAATAAAGGGAAAAGCCTCAATTATAGGGAAAATTAGAATATATATGAATAAATATTTTGTGAAGTTGTAGCAGAAAGAGAAAAAAAGAAAGGGAGATTTTGTATTTTATATGGTTCATTTCACATATCTGACATGCAGTAAATATTTACTTATTGATTATATCATTTTGGTTTATTTAATCCAAGACTGAAATACACTAATGTAGTATTCAGTACTTAGTTCCAATTATATGTGCTCACTTTTTCTATGCTGCTGCTAAGTGGCTGCTAAGTTGCTTCAGTCGTGTCCAACTCTGTGCGACCCCATAGATGGCAGCCCACCAGGCTCTGCTGTCCCTGGGATTCTCCAGGCAAGAACACTGGGGTGGGTTGCCATTTCCTTCTCCAATGCATGAAAGTGAAAAGTGGAAGTCACTCAGTCGTGTCCGACTCTTAGCGACCCCATGGACTGCAGCCCACCAGGCTCCTCCATCCATGGGATTTTCCAGGCCAAGAGTTCTGGAGCACTTTTTCTATAATTGGAGCAAAACAGCTAATACTGTAGCATAAAGTATCTAATGTGTAGCACACATTTACTTTTTGGAAAACAAAAATTAGATTTCAAAATAATAAAAATGTGCATAGGGAATTATATGCATGGTATGAAGCATGTTCAAAAATGTTTTGGAAATAACAATTCAAACAATTTGATAAACCAGGGAACAAATTATGCATGAGAGTTGTCACTGAAAATCAGCACCAGTAACAGATTTGGGGGGAATAAAGAGAGAGATGCAGCATAAAGAAACAGAGAGCCTGGTTATATAATTTCAATGCCCTGGGCATATATTCAGAAACAAATTCACTTGAAAAGATGCATAAACCTGTTGCTCATAACAGCACTATTACAATAGCCAAGACATGGAAGCAACCTAGATGCCCATCAACAGAGGACTGGATAAAGATGTGGTACATATATACAATGGAATATCAGTTGTTGTTTAGCGCTCAGTCATGTCTGACTCTTTGGGACCCTGTGGACTGTAGCCAACCAGGCTCCTTTGTCCATGGGATTTTTTCAGGCAAGAATACTGCAGTGGGTTTCCATTTTCTCCTCCAAGGGATCTTCCTGACCCAGGGATCAAACCCAGAATTAGCTGGCAGATTCTTTACCCCTGAGCCACCAGGGAAGCCCTTACAATGGAATATTATTCAATCATAAAAAGAATGAAATAATATCATTTGTAGAACATGGATGGACTTAGAGATCATATTAAGTGAAGTAGGCCAGTCAAAAAGATAAATATCTTATGATCTGTCACTTATATGTGGATTTAAAAAACCATGATACTAATGAATGTATTTAAAAAGCAGAAACAAACTCACAGACCATAGAAAACAAACTTATGGTTACTAAAAGGGAAAAGGTTGGGGGAGGGATAAATCAGGATTTGGGGAATAACAGATATACACTATTTTATATGAAATAGATAAGCAACAAGGTCCTACTATATAGCACAGGAAACCATATTCAGTATTTTATAAAAATCTATAGTGGAAAGTATCTGAGAAATATATTATATATATATGTAACTCTTTCATTGTTTCACATATATAAAGCAGAATTACTTTGTCATACACCAGAAACTAACACAACATTGTAAAACAACTATACTTCAATTAAAAAAAAATGAAAACATCAATTCAGTTCAGTTCAGTCGCTCAGTCATGTCCAACTCTTTGCGACCCCATGAATCGCAGCATGCCAGGCCTCCCTGTCCATCACCAACTCCCGGAGTTCACTCAGACTCACGTCCATCGAGTCAGTGATGCCAGTTAGTCCTATCTATTTCACGAATTTTAGACTGAGGGCAAAAATCAGCAATGTTTTTTTAAAATCCAGAAGGTCTAGAGAACTTGGAATATGTTTCGAAAAGTTAGAAGACATACAACTGTTTATGAGGCTACCAGCTGTGTCGAAGATTTCCTCAGGACATAGCTTTGATAAACCCCTAATTTTAATCAAAGTTCATACTATTAAAATCATTTCTCCTAACCTTTAGGATCACTGAAATAATGTATGTCTATTACTTTTTGATACACTAACTTGTTTTTTCATATTTATATTTTGAATGTATTCTAATTAAACTCTTCCTGGATTCAAAAACCCTTTAGAGTGTTTTTATTTTAAAAACCAAGGGGAGAGTCTACTCAGCACTTATTACTTTGAATTTTAATGCCTGTATAGCCACTGATCCTTCGACTAATGGTGACAAATATTCTGTCTAGTTGAATAAAGTCAACAACTTTTTAATATTTAGATGATTTAAAAATGCTTAAAAGTTACTGATGATTAAGATTTTAGACCATGATGATTCTCAGCACCCAAATTAATTTTGGTATCTATTTTTAACATCAATGTTTTTTTAAGAATTATTATCTTTTGGATGATTTAAAGTGGTGAGCAGCAAATTTCATTTAAGAAGTCCAAGCCTAAAATGACACAAGCATATAATTAATTTCTCTACAAATGTCTCTAAATGAAGTCACTTGTTTTAATACAGATATGTGTACTAAGAAAGTTACAGGGCGAGTACAAGGCACATGATGAATGTAGTCATGAAAAAAAAACAATTTTTAATTTAGTAGACCCTATCAATCTAGAAAGCCTATGAATATTTACTAATAATTCAGTATGCTGAAAAATAGAAGAGATGAGATACATACAAAAGATGAGCATCATATAATAAAACTCTTACTATAAGAGTATCAATGTCTATTACAATGTCCATGACCCCATAATTATATTTGAAATTAAAAATTTAATGGGAGCTTCACATTCCTAGGGCAAATATTAAAATAAAATGTACTTTAAAAAAATAAAATATGCATTCAGGTATTGAAAAGACTGCTGGGTTATACCAAGGTCTTTATTCTGAGAGCATAACAATTTAAAAACTTAACATGTGATAAGATCATAGTGATATAGAAAAAGTTTTCATGTATATTCATAGCCAGAATATGCTACTATTTCATACACATGTATGTCCTAAGGGTTCCATAATTCCACCTTTTGCCTTTCATCTTCACAGTTATTTTAACTTACCTTCACCATCTCTTAGAATCTTTTAGCAATTCAGCTCAGGTAAATATGCATTCGCATAATGGACTGTCTAGTCCTTTTCAAGGAAATGCAGTACACACATGACTCCTCGGAATTTACAATGTAGTTCTGGAAGCAGACCAATGAAAAAAGAACTTCCGAATAACAAGGCAAATGTAACGAAAATTTAAGGGACAGGCACACAGGAAAACCAGCAATAGGATCCCTATAAAAATCTAGTCTTGTATCTCAGGAAAAGCTCTATAATGGCAAGGTTATACTAATAATAACAAATAGATGATAGGTATATAGACAGATGATGAACAGATAGGCAGATACAACTCATGAATTCGAAAAAAGAAGCCATTTCAAAAAAGGGTAGTTCAACTCAACTTGAAACATGAGATTTGTAGAAAGCTCCCCACCAAAACTTCCAGGGGGACTCATTGTTTCAGTCACATTGTTGATCATGCCTTTAGTGGTCTCTTACCTACCACCTCTGAGCTTTTACATTTCACTCCCATACTTGCTTCACCAAGATTCTGCAAGGGAATTAATCACTAATATACTGATATATACTGTATACTATAAAACATCTCTCATGCATTTTAAGTGAAACTAGCTATGTAGCATCTATGAGAAAACTGTGAAAAGAGTCACTAAAAACTTTTTCTGTAGGGTTTCATTCTACCGCAAGACATTAGTGGAGAATAGCTGCTTAACCCTAGTAATGGATTTTTATATTTAAACATTCTTACTTAAAACTTAAATCCTCTATGAAAAACTTATTACTGTAGATTTTCACAAATCATTTTTTCATTAAATAGAAAACATATGTCAAAATATACGTGATGCATTCTATATAACATTTTTCTTCATTGTTGAAGAAGAACTCACAGAAAGATTAGAATTAGACATTTTGAGACAATCTGACCCACTTATGTACCTGTACATATTCCACTCAGCTTAGTGATAATACTTGGTAGTGAATTTCAAAATTATTAGAAATTGTCTTAATGCTGCTCTCAATAATGCCTACATTTTGACATATTAGAACCTAGTAAAGATTACCATTTTATCATTAATTGCATAATACAGATAAGTTAATTTACATAAATATTGTTTTCTTTCTTCCTGAGGTTTCAGGTGAACTGTATTCATGTGGAAAAGAAAAACAAGGTTGTGTAAGCATTTTTACTTTTGGTGAATAATTATTTCTGAGGAAAAAAGATTTCCCACCTTAACTTAGTCCTTAACATTTCTTTCTGTTATTTAAATGTCCAATTGTATTCATTTTCCTTTTTGATATCCAATTAATCGTGCCTTTTGAGTAATAAATTTTTTCCAAAGAAGTAATCCATTCCATAACACTGATTATTTGATAGTCATATCAAAAAAGATATCAAAGTATACAGTCTATGTTATTATTAAAATTTGAAAGTATTAAATTAAGATGATAAAAATATGGCAAGGCTCCAGTTGTCCTAATTTAAATTTACCATTTGAAAACATGAATTTGCATCCAACAGCATAAATTTTCAACATGCATGTTAAAATAATATTTTAATTCGTCATGAAAGTATTTCATGAAGTAGGGCATGAAAAGACAAATGTTTGCCTATGGAAACAAGTCATGCTGGTACAAATCAAATATAAATAGAAAATGTTCATAGCTTTGCACTATCTGGGCTTATTTGTTGCATGCAATTTAGAAGCAGCTACTACATAGCATATTGAAAAGCAGAGACATTACTTTGCCAACTAAGGTCCGTCTAGTCAAGGCTATGGTTTTTCCTGTGGTCATGTATGGATGTGAGAGTTGGACTGTGAAGAAAGCTGAGCACTTAAAGAATGGATGCTTTTGAACTGTGGTGTTGGAGAAGACTCTTGAGGGTCCCTTGGACTGCAAGGAGATCCAACCAGTCCATTCTAAAGGAGATCAGCCCTGGGATTTCTTTGGAAGGAATGATGCTAAACTCAAGTACTTTGGCCATCTCATGTGAAGAGTTGACTCATTGGAAAATACTCTGATGCTGGGAGGGATTGGGGGCAGGAGGAGAAGAGGACAACAGAGGATGAGCTGGCTGGATGGCATCACCAACTCAATGGACTCGAGTCTGAGTGAACTCCGGGAGTTGGTGATGGACAGGGAGGCCTGGCGTGCTGCAATTCATGGGGTCACAAGGAGTCGGACACGACTGAGTGACTGAACTGACTGGACTAACTAGTCCATTGGAAAAGACCATGATGCTGGGAATGAATGAAGGCAGGAGGAGAAGAGGGCAGCAGAGCATGATATGGTTGGATGGCATCACCGACTCAATGGACATGAACTTGGGAAAACTCTGGGAGATACAGAGGCCTGGAATGCTGCATCCCAAGGGGTCACAAAGAGTCAGATACAACTTAGTGACTGAACAACAATACTGGTACATTGTTTATAATCTTCACTATATTTCTTGATTGACCAAATGACCATCTCTTTTATTCCAAAAAATACTCATAGTAATCCTTTGTATATCGTCCTTGCTCTAATATGCTAAGTAAAAGGACTATAGACCCTGAAGACATGGAGGAAGCCAAACTGTAGACCTTCAGGAATTGAGAGATAATAGTTAAAACAAAAAAAAAAAAATCTTTTTCTAAATGTACTGGGAAATAAATGAACACCTACCTGTTGTTTAAGAGAATCACAGCAGCTCTTCATTCATATTTCTTTTTTTTGTTGAGTAGACTTAATTTTTACTTAATGCTAGTATTATAGGCTTTTAAAACATTTCTATACCATCTTCTATTGTAATTTAGAAATATACTTATTCTGTGATTAAAACCTAGTTCATATGTCAAGCAGGAAAAACAGACCTCATAATCATATATTACCTTTTTCAATATGCATCCTTTTCGACTCATGTCCCATGTCATGACCAGCCAAATCTCCCTCTTTGGGCCCAGGGAGTACGTTTGGTGACAAACCCATCAACATCTGGTTCATGGACAACCCATTCTGATGGACAGCTGTCAAGCCAGAAACAAAAGATAAAAGAATAAAACACCATAATACACAATATTCAAATAACCTATTTAAACTCTTTTGGAATCAGAAATAAATAAAATATCATGGTCTAACTTTAAAATTATGATCTAAGTTGAACAACATGAGGACTGATAACTATGATAATTCTTAAGAACAAGCAGAAATATGTTGAAAATGAAACTATTTTATCCTCTATTTATCTCATAAAATAGGTACATTTTTTAATGTCTAGAATACTTTTGAGTGGTCATACCACTATAACCATTACCAATGAACTATTCAGGCTTTATCTAATGTAACACATCCTCTCCTGAGCCTTCTGTAACTGCAAAAATAACCTTCTGTAACTGCAAAAACTACAGTCTTAAAGCTAGAACACTCTAAGTCTATAAATTTAAAATCTAATTTAGAATAGTTTTAGAGGCATGAAAGGGCAAATAGAGTTTTCAACAAGTTAAGGAACTGAAATAGCACTGAAATTCAATATTCATATTCTATTCTAGTCAATGGGCTTCCCCAGTGGCTCAGAGGTAAAGAATTCGCCTGCAATGCAGGAGATGCAATAGACGTGAAGTTGATCCCTGGATTGGGAAGATTCCCTGGAAGAGGAAGTAGCCACCCACTGCAGTTTTCACAGACAGAGTATCCTGAAGGGCTACGGTCCATGGGGTCACAAAGCGTTGGAAATGACTGACGCAACTGAACATACACACACACAGCCTAGTAGACAAACCCTAAGTTTAAGAGATATCAAAGTACGTCTTTAAAAATTGGATTTTGAACTCAAATTTAAAAATAAAACTGCCCATTAATATCTATTAAATGGTGGAATGATTTAAAACAATTTCTTTCTTGAATTATTAACAGTAATCTGTCACTACTGACAGGATAAAGCAGGAGACCAAATACCCTTATGATCTCAATCCAATCAATATATTTCTTAATAAATTGCCCATGAAAATCTTGGTTTTGTGAAAAAATTTGAAGTCATTCCATAAAGCCTTACTTTCACTGAAAAAAATTCATTTTAAAAATATGTAAAATAATTTGGAGAAGGGCATGGCAACCCACTCCAGTATTTTTGCCTGGAGAATCCAATGGACAGAGGACCCTGGCAGGCTATAGTACATGGGTATGCCGAGTCAGGCATGACTGAGCAATTAACAATAACCCACAACTTTACTTTAAATTTCTTGATCATGAGGACAAGGATTAAATATCTGAAAATGTGATCACAAAATAAAGTATGAACTTACTTTTTAGAATTTTATAATAATAACATGTGAAGATCATATGCATTACTGACTGTTACTAATTCAAATCCTAAATTTGACCAATTTCAAACTCTTCAATCTATTGATATCTGAATGATTATGAAATGTGTTTTTCTTGAAACAGTTATTTTGAATCTATTTCTTTTATCCCTCTTTGTCAATGCAAGGATGAAGTTTAAAAATTGTAAATTTTTAAAAACTGGCAAGGATGGAATTGAAGGAATGAAGAGGAGTAATTTGTACACAGTATATTTGGATACTAGATATTTGAGAGTTGGAGGCGTTTACTTCAGAAGTAATCTACAAGGTTACTTACTTTCTCTAACTGTTTCAAAGCTCATATCTTTATGTGTGGCATCAAAAAGAGGGAGTTTATATCAGAATTGTTAATGTACTACCATACCTCATGCTATTGCAAACTGGGAAACATAATTTTGAGGGATGGCTACCGCTACAGAGGTTCAGAACATGATACATCTGAGATCTCTTCAGAATGAGGGTATTTTGATTAGAAAAGCCAGCTGCACCTAATAAAGCTTAAAATGGTGACAAGTGGAAGAATGACACCTACGAATTCTGTCCGAGGAGCTCTCAGTCCGGGCTGGAGAGCTGGACACACTGCTGCTGCGGTGTGATGACGGGTGGCTGCCAGGCCTTCGGCCCTCCTCCAGGGAGGGGGCAGGTGACGGGCTGTCGGGAACACGCTCCTATACCGCCAGGGGAGGATGGGGGGGGAAGAAAAGAGGTAAATACATTGGACCCTTGCTTAAGGAATGTTGGTTTTTCTTAATGCTACAGAAATGTGAAGACAACACATTTTTCCATCAACATTTAACTGGATTAAAAGACACATTTTATTAATTTTTTAAATGTTTTTAAACTTTTATTCTATATTGAGATATAGCTGAAGAGCAATGTTATGATAGTTTCAGGTGAATAACAAAAGGATTCAGCCATACATATACACGTACTATCCTTCTCCAAATCTCCCTCCCATTAAGGCTGCCACATAACATTGAGCAGAGTTCCCTACAGTAAGTTCTCACTGGTTATCCATTCTAAATATAGCAAGCACTGTGTATATGTTCATCCCAAACTACCTATCTTTTCCTTCCTCACCAGCAACAACTATAAGTCTAAGCAAGAAAATAATAGAAAGAAAATAGGTGAACACCACTGTAGTAATGACGAATGTAAATCCCCTCTTTGGATAAAAACAGAGGTCAAAAAAGACATCCAGTTTAGAACCATTAGACAACAAAGAATGAACAGAACAAAGCAAGTTTTAATTCTAGACAATTATCATTATAAAAAAACCTAATACATAGAGTCTATTGATTCAGCAAGTGTCTAGGATCATTTAACACACAAATGATCATAGTGACATCATCAAAATCATACCAGAGGAGCTGTTAACAGCTATTTCATTATGGGACTTCTCTGGATATACTTGGGCAGTCACATTTTAAGGGACCATGGAAATCTATTATTATTTAACATTTGAATAATTTTGATTCTGGTAATTTTCAGACTCCTAGCATCAATGCAACCCGCAAATATATTACTGAAAATTAATGAATAATGTATTAGGTGTATCCCAGGGAAACATGGTATTATATTTCCTGATCCTGTCCTATGTTCACACTCAGGTCCCATTCCATATCTTACCCAAGCCTGGCACCTTCCCAGTGAGACCAATGTGCAAATATTGTGTTGGCCAAAAAGTTCATTCAGATTTTTCTGTTGCATCTTACTGAAAAACCCAAACGAACTTTTTGGCCAGCCCAATCTGTTGTATAACTGTCTCCACTGAGCTATTATAAATGGATTTACAGATTAATAAATAAAATACTCATTTGTTAACATTTGCTTCTTTGAGCAAAGAGATATTTACACCTTCAGATATGAACATACACTGTCCTTGATAAAGACTTTTCAATAATTCATAAATATTTGGAAGCCTACAAGTTAACTGATACATGATACATAATAAATAATAAGCAAATTATTCCTGATTAGAGTGCAAAAATGCAAATATGACATAAAAGCAGACTGTGAAACCAGAAGATGTTCTAGAATGAAATCAGCCTATAGGAGGCTATTTTCAAAATATCAAAGGCTAATGTAATATAGAAAACAGACAAGCTTAAGGCTTTGTACTAACAGAGAAAGAGTACCGCCTCTCTTCAATCTCAAAAGTTCATTTAACCCAGTGATGGTTTGCAAGTCTACTTTCCATTAGAATCACCTGGGCAGTTCCTCAACATGTATATGCCTGGGCTTTACTCCCTGAGATTCTGGCTTACATGAGTTGAATTGTGTCCCCTCAGAATGACTGAAGTCCTGACCTATGGATACTTATGAATGTGAGCATTTGGAAACAGGGTCTTTGCAGATGAAATTAATTGCAATGAGGCCATACTAAAATAGCATGGCTTCTCCATCGAACATGACAGATGTCTTCACAAGACATTGTAAAAATATGGGGAAAATGTGAAAGAGAGAAAAACTGAAGAAGGAAAAGCATCATGTGAAGATGAGGTAGAGATGTGACCTCTGCAGCTGCAAACCAAAGATTGCCAAAGCTTGCTAGCCACCATCAGGATCTTTGGAGACTCAAGGAAGGATTCTACCCAGAATCTCAGAGGAAGCATGGTACTGCTGACACCTTGCTTTCAGACTTCTAGACTCCAGAAATATGAGGATATAAATTGGTTCTTTTAGGACCCCTGGTGGGTGCATTTACCCTGCATCTGCTGTGGGGCCCAGAAACCAATATTTTTTAGGACTCTCCAGGTGATTTTAACATATATCCAAGATTGAACATCACTTGTCTCATATGCTTTTTTCAGTCCTGCACATTGTCAATAATCATCTTCAACAGTTACACTAAGGCTTCATTCTTGAGGATCATACAAATAAAAAGAAAATAACCCTCAAGAATAGCCAAGCCCTCTTCCAAAATCTAAACATAAAACTGTTTCTCAGTATGTATTCTGTAAAATAAAAAATAGACACAAGAAACTTTACAACAAAGAATTTGCCAGGTCAAAGAATATCATAATGAAAAGGAAAAAAAAAGTCAACTAAAGTCTACTCTTTATAGTTGCAATGCATATTTTTAAAATCTATGTCTCAACGTGAAAAATGAACACAATTATCAGAATTTTTTTTTCCAAGCTAAATAAATCAAACAAGTCATGCTTCTAAGTAGTCTACATTCTATTGGTCACATTTCAGACAAATGACCTAAATTTCTCAGAAACAAGCACATATATGATTTAAAAGAATGAAGAACCCACATCTGGATGCTAAAAGTTACTGCCCATCTTCTAATTATAATTTAAAAGCAACTGAGATTATAAATCTTCCTTTTTACCATTCACCTTTAAGTTAAACTTAAAACAGCTTCAAACTATGAACTTATTATGTGTTCAGTTTAATGAGTTTTGTCAAGCTCTCAACAATTTCCATAACCAAGAAAGATTCCCATGCCCCTTTCCAACCTATTTCTCCCAACCCCATAAGCAACTGTTTTCTGAGTTCTATCACCAAAAAGAGGTTTGGCTGGTTCTAGATTTCACAAAAATTAGCTCATACAGTACCTAATTTTTCATGTCTGCCTTTTTTACACAACAAAATGTTTCTTAGATTCATTCAGGTTGTTGCATGTATTAATAGTTTATCTTTTTTCTGTCTGAATATATTCATTTGTACATAATGTTCAAAATTCTCCAAGCCATGTTTCAACAGTACATGAGCCATGAACTGCCAGATGTTCAAGCTGTATTTAGAAAAGGCAGAGGAACCAGAGATCAAACTGCCAACATCTGTTGGATAATGGAAAAAGCAAGAGAGTTTCAGAAAAACATCTACTTCTGCCTTATTGACTATGCCAAAGCCTTTGACTGTGTGGATCACAACAAACTGTGGAAAATTCTTTAAGAGATAGGAATATCAGACCACCTTACCTGCCTCCTGAGAAATCCGTATGCAGGTCAAGAAGCAACATTTAGAGCCAGATATGGAACAAGAGACTGGTTCCAAATTGGGAAAGGAGTATGTCAAGTCTGTATATTGTCACCACACTTATTTAACTTATATGCAGAGGACATCATGAGAAACACTGGACTGGATGAAGCACAAGCTGGAATCAAGATTGCCAGGAGAAATACCAATAACTTCAGATATGCAGATGACAACATTCTTAGGACAGAAAGCAAGGAGGGACTAAAGAGCTTCTTGATCAAAGTGAAAGAGGAGAGTGAAAAAGTAGGCTTAAAACTCAACATTCAAAAAACGAAGATCATGGCATCTGGTCCCATCACTTCATGGAAAATAGGTGGGGAGACAATGGCAACAGTGACTTAATTTTCTTGGGCTCCAAAGTCACTGCAGATGGTGACTGCAGCCATGAAATTAAAAGACACTTGCTCCTTGGAAGAAAAGCTATGACAAAACTAGACAGCATATTAAAAAGCAGAGATATTACTTTGCCAACAAAGGTCTGTACAGTCAAGGCTATCATTTTCCAGTAGTCATGTATGGACGTGAGCGACTGAACTGAACTGAACCACAGTTTTTAATTTAAAAAAGGTAATAAAGTTCACATCAAGTCTCTGAAATCACAAATGTAAGGGAAACTTGGCTTCTGTGTAGCACTCAAAGGCTGGAGTTTGTGTCATTTTTGGAGTATCTGTGCATTTATTATAAAGTATGGATTTATAAAACTGTATAGAAGAACTCCTTTTTGGTCCATATAAATGTCTATATAAACAATCCATGCTGTAGTTAATTGCAAACATGACCAGATACACACTATATAGACTCAGATTTCTCTAATAAAGAGGTACCTAAGTTTGTCTAAGTTTTAAGCGAATTTCTACTACAGCTAAATCTTAATTAGATTATGCAGAAATATATGGTGTATATTAAACAAAGAACATTATTATATTTTATACAAATAATATTTTCTAAATTAGCCATTCTATTTTATTCAAAAGTTCACTCAAGTCAATGTTTATCCATCTAAACATTTTAATATTCTTTCTAATAATTATGTAACTGATCATATTTTCAGTGGAATGCGTTTGTCCAAACAGAGGTAAAGTGCAATCTTGGAATAAATCAACCCCTTTAAAATCATTTTGCAAGTATGAGTTTTCCTGTCCTAAGAGATTTCTCAGTGGCACTAATGGAAAGCATGAGAAACTGATTTTTTCCCTGAGATATTTAGCTCATAAAATACTAAAATATTTAATGCACAAAACTCTAGTAACGATGGTTGGGTCATTGAAGAGTTGCTTATTTTCCACATGGGGTAAACAATTATTTCATTAGTCAATGTATTTAATTGTAAAAGTTTTATTGGATGATTCTTTTCATTCATGCCTTATTCATTTATTCACTTACACATTCATAACACTCTAAAAGTCATATTATAAACTAAGTAAAAATAAGCTGGATTAAAATCTTACTGTAAAATACATCTTAAAACATAATTTAAGGCTTAGGCAATATAGGTGAAATTGTAGTATTTATTATAGCTTTAGCTTATTTTTACTTTAATTGCTTTTTTTGTCTAGGAACAAAGGATGCAAAGACAACATTTAATACTTTTACTTAAAGAAATATTTTAATATATGCAAATTTTATGCTTTTAAAGCTTAAGTATTCAATTGAAAGTTTCTATAAACTGAGACACAACATATTCAGTCATTTTACTTAATGTATAATTTCAATCTTTGGAACATGATGTATTATTCTTTGAAGAATTTCATTAAAGTAAAATCCATTGAGCAAGTAAGATTTGAATACATTGTTGTACAATAAATTAATTTATTTCAACAGCTTAATTCTTTTATCATATTTATATGCTTGCCTTTCCAGAGTATGCTATAAGATGGAGAATAATGGAGACAGTAAAGAATTGCTTAGGGGAGAATCTCATAATTATTACTGAAACAAAATAGATAATGAGTTTTATTCAGACATAATAAGAAAGAAGCAGTTCAATGTCTATAGGGAAACTATGTAAACTGGATTTATCATTTCATTTGTGTGAGACCCTTTAACCTCCAAGATGGCCCTGAAGTAGGACAAAGAAGAAGAATATTTAATACTTCAACACACTGCTTTATAGTCCTGCATCATAGCTTTACCAATCAATAAAACACAATCTTTCGCTGTGTTCTATCTTTATAAAACTAGCCACAATAATAAATGAAAATTTAAGAGGAATACACTCTCACTGGAAAAAACAGGTCATAGTAATAAACTAATGGTAACAGAATAACATAAAGGAAAATCTGCATTTACTTTTTCTAGGTAGAACAAGAAGTATTGGTCTATACTATAATTCACAATCAAAGGTGGAGTTTAAAACAATGAATTCTAAAAGGCTAAAATAAAAAGTAGTTTGGGATTAATATACATACACTACTATATATGAAATAGATAACTAAAAAGAACCTACCATATAGCACAGGGAACTATACTCAATATTTTGTAATAACGTATAAGAAAAAAGAATCAGAAAAAGAATATACAAGCACATACACATATATATAGCTGAATGTATACATACATATATATGTAGAGTTGAATCACTTTACTGTATACCTGAAATAGCACATTTTAAATCAACTGTATGTTAATAAAAATTAAAGTAAAAATTAAATTTAAAATATAAGCTGTTCAATATTACACATTTGATTAATTAAACATTAAAAAATGCGCTATCTCAGCAGCCTCATCTCCACCACAAAGTGCATTCTATTTTATCAACTTAAGATATTTTCTTAGCGTAAGATTAAATAATCACAGTTCATTTCTCTAAAGGGTTATTTCATTTAACTTTACTTTATACTGCTCTCATTTTAATTATCTTCATTTTCATCACTTCTTCAGTTAGCAATTCCCTTATTGAGTATGTTATAGAATTGGGAAGAAGAAATGTTAAATTTATCTTCATACAACTATTATAGTACAAAATTGAAGTTGATTAGCATTTTTTAGAACTTAAAATCCTGAGCTTTCAGACAACTCAGACTTCATTCATTCAGAGGATATTCACTGAGCACTTACTGCACACCAGTGTTCTAGGCTCTGGTTATGTGTAAGTAAACAAAACCAACAAATTTCCTTTCTCTAATAAAGTATATGCCATCAGTGAGTAAATACTCTTAGTGAAATCCATAATCATTTACACTGATGGTGATATCCAAATTCTCTCCTTCTGGAAAAGTGAACAGAAAGGATAAATAATAAGATTGGGATTCTGCATTCAGGAAAATGTTAAAAAATACTTCTGGAAGATATAACAAACAATTCTAATATATATGCATCTAGTAGAAGATTAGGTAGCCATCATCAAAACTCCAACTCAGACTTCTAAACTGAGGCTTCAAAGGATATTTAGATAGCTCTTTTTCATTGTTTTGATGATGATTCTCAAGAAATACTCAATTTTCCTTATGAGTATTTGGGAAATACTCATGGGAAATGGGAAAATGGTAGGGCCCTTGAGTGTAATCATAAACAACTTAACTTTATTCTCCTACTCTCTCATCAAACTTATTCATTGTTGACAGGGAACTATATTTATTCCATATCTATAAGAATTCAGGCAGTCTGGAAACTTTCCAGATTCCTATTTGGTGAAACAAATTCCTACAGTCACTTTGAGCAGCAAAAGGCAGTCTTGACTCAAAAGTTATACCTCAGTCTTATGTAATCATAAATATTATCATCTTAATTAAAAGAGAAGTCAAGTAGGTAGAATAGAAGGAAGACAGAAAAGATGAAAAGGTAAGTTCTGAGTCAGCCAGCATTGCCATTAATTGGCATCTCTCTATTCATGCCGAATGCTTAAAGCTAACTTTTTATCTAGTTAAGGCACTGTGTATGTTCTAAGAGGTCACCACCTCTATGAACAGCTCACAGTTCCTTGATGGGTCTAATTTGACTCTGTTCCTCCATCCTCTGAATTTATGGTATAAGTACATCTGGATGCTTGATTCAGGTTGATATGGCAGCAAGAGTACTTCATTGATGGTGGTGTATGCTTCTACAAGAAGTGCAGACTGTCTGCTTGGTTGCATTTTATGATGACAATCAACACTAAAAATCATGGCCTAGATTCGTCACTTCATTAAGGTTTGCAATATGATAAATTTGAAATATGTCATTCCATAATCAGAAGATTTCTATGAACAGAAAGTTTCTCTTATGCATTATTGTGTTAACCTAAAAAGGAGTACGTCAAGGCTGTATATTGTCACCCTGCTTAATTAACTTATAGGCAGAGTACATCATGAGAAACGCTGGGCTGGAGAAAGCACAAGCTGGAATCAAGATTGCCGGGAGAAATATCAATAACCTCAGATATGCAGATGACACCACCCTTATGGCAGAAAGTGAAGAGGAACTAAAAAGTCTCTTGATTCAAGTGAAAGAGGAGAGCGAAAAAGCTGGCTTAAAGCTCAACATTCAGAAAACAAAGATCACGGCATCTGGTCCCATCACTTCATGGCAAATAGATGGGGAAACAGTAGAAACAGTGTCAGACTTTATTTTGGGGGGCTTCAAAATCACTGCAGATGGTGATTGCAGCCATGAAATTAAAGGACGCTTACTCCTTGGAAGGAAAGTTATGACCAACCTAGACAGCATATTAAAAATCAGAGACATTACTTTGCCGACAAAGGTCCATCTAGTCAAGTCTATGTTTTTTCCAGTGGTCATATATTGATGTGAGAGTTGGACTGTGAAGAAAGCTGAGAGCCGAAGAATTGATGCTTTTGAACTGTGGTGTTGGAGAAGACTCTTGAGAGTCTTCTACTGCAAGGAGATCCAACCAGTCTATTCTAAAGGAGATCAGTCCTGGGTGTTCATTGGAAGGAATGAT
The DNA here is from genome assembly GCF_042477335.2 of Ovis canadensis. Lineage (NCBI taxonomy): Eukaryota > Metazoa > Chordata > Mammalia > Artiodactyla > Bovidae > Ovis > Ovis canadensis. The sequence continues at coordinate 60,788,142 of NC_091254.1, forward strand.
GCTAAAGCTGAAACTCCAATACTTTGGCCACCTCATGCGAAGAGTTGACTCATTGGAAAAGACTCTGATGCTGGGAGGGATAGGGGCAGGAGGAGAAGGGGACGACAGAGGATGAGATGCCTGGATGGCATCACCAACTCGATGGACGTGAGTCTGAGTGAACTCCAGGAGTTGGTGATGGACAGGGAGGCCTGGCGTGCAGCAATTCATGGGGCTGCAGAGTTGGACACAACTGAGTGACTGCACTGAACTGAACTGAAGGAACAGTCTGTATGAAGAAGGCAGGGAAATGCTTCATTTCACCCCTCTATCATTTATTTAAACCTTTTTTTTTTTGTCTTTTAAAATATTCAGTTCCCTAGAATTCTCCAACGGTGAACAATGAGTTTACATTTTAACATTATTATGCACTCATGGATATAAATATGTGTCTTGTATGTCAATAACTGGTATATGGCATCCTTACTTGGAATTTTGTTTTAATATTTTCTCTTCCTTGTTAGCATCCCCTTTTCATATTCAATATCAATACCCAAATAAACATTCAGGGAACATATATAACTGCTTTTCAAAATCCAAGTAAAATTTATTCAAAATAATTTTCTTTTCGTAAAAATGATGTATAAAAGTGATCCATACATCTAGAGTTATTCATGGTTGCTCCAAAATAAACTATTCTATACTCAAAAACAAATTAGGTAAATGACACTACTGTAAGGTTTTTTAAATCTACTTTGTGAATCTAGTTACTCTGGTTCCAGTTTTTATAATCTTTTTTTTTTTTTAATTTTAAAATCTTTAATTCTTACATGCATTCCCAAACATGAACCCCCCTCCCACCTCCCTCCCCATAACATCTTCCTGGGTCATCCCCATGCACCAGCCCCAAGCATGCTGCATCCTGCGTCAGACATAGACTGGCGATTCAATTCACATGATAGTATACATGTTAGAATGTCATTCTCCCAAATCATCCCACCCTCTCCCTCTCCCTCTGAGTCCAAAAGTCCGTTATACACATCTGTGTCTCTTTCCCTGTCTTGCATACAGGGTCGTCATTGCCATCTTCCTAAATTCCATATATATGTGTTAGTATACTGTATTGGTGTTTTTCTTTCTGGCTTACTTCACTCTGTATAATCGGCTCCAGTTTCATCCATCTCATCAGAACTGATTCAAATGAATTCTTTTTAACGGCTGAGTAATCCAATCAAAAAATGGGCCAAAGAACTAAACAGTTTTTATAATCTTTAAAAAAATGGCAACCCAATCCAGTGTTCTTGCCTGGAGAATCCCAGGGACAGGGGAGCCTGGTGGGCTGCCGTCTATGTGGTCGCACAGAGTTGGACACGACTGAAGCGACTTAGGAGCAGCAGCAAACATTTTGAACTACATGCAAGTAAAGTATTATTTACTGATATAGCATTTTAGGGACCTGTTTAGAAAAGATATTACAGAATGGAAAATATATACACTGTATATAAAAATTTTCAGTGTTTAGTTCTTTAAATGAGAATATACTAAACTAAGTCTCACACACACACCACACAACAGGAGACGGGTAGAGAAAATTAATTAAAATTAAGTCATATTTTATGTTATCAGAAAAATACTGTAATATGGAGCATGAGGAAAGATGTTTATTCAGTAATGTAGAGTAATTTGAATGTTGCCAAATGTCTCAAAACAATTCTATATTATCATTAAAGAAAAGTGATATAAAAAATGCATTTAAAAGTCTGATTTGCATACTACTCAACTACCAACCCCCCAAAAGCAAAATACACTGCTTGTGTTATGTAAAAAGAGCTAAACAAGAAAAAGGGAGTGAGAGAGAGAGAGAGAGGTCTTATTACATTATTGCAACTGTATTTCAAAATCTTGTCACAGATTCTATATAGAATTATGAACTTATTTTTAAACAGATGATTTTGAATACTTTGGAAGAAAATAAACCAGAAATAAGGTGAAGATAATGTTACTGTAGAAAGGCTTCTAATGATTTTATAAATACCAACTTACTCATTACGACAACCTGATGAGGCAGTAATATAATAATCCCCATTGTACAGAAGAGTAAACAAAGACAGGGATGTTAAGTGACTTTTACAAGGTCATAAGACTAGGAGATGGCAGAGCTGGAATATAAACCAAGGAGGCTTCCTCCAGAATTCATATTTTAAACTACTAAAATACATTGCCTTTCTTCTTTAAATTTGTTTTATATTTCAGCAAGAACCATTTAAAAAATCCTTACAATACCATTGTGAATTTATTAAATAAAAGTGAGAAAAATATAGATTCATTCAGGGGGATTGGGGTTATTTGATGAATGATTCTCAAAGAGAATCAATGAGTAGAGCATTTCAGCCTATTAGGAATTCTCTAATGACAAGAGGAATTGATCTCTTGATTTATACTGTTTGTTTTCCTCAGTGATTTAAGGTAATACAAGTGATACATCCTTCTACAATTTGGAAATGATACAAAGGTGGTATAAATAGATAATATGATAGTTTGGAATATTAACATTAAAGAGCATCTAAAGAGCCTAAATCAATAGACTGGAAAAAATTAATACAGATAAATGCAAATTACTAATACAAGCAAAAGATAAAGAATTAAATTAGTTGCATTTCACATCAAAATCCATGAAATTTACTTAGTCACACGTTCAACTAACAAAAAGTTATGAACTATGACTAAATTTATAAAGTATTGTCCAAGCTAAATTTTATGTTAGTTTTGGTCTCTTGGGTTCACTACTAAAACATTATGCAGGAAGGGGTGGTGTGGCGGGGGTTGATTTAAAAAAATAAGAAAGTCAGTCATGAGGTTGGATGAAAATTTGTCCGAAGAAATTACAATATTTGGTCTGGAAAAAGGAAATACCATAGGTACTATAATAATAGAGAACTTAAATATTTAAATGATTAGAAAACAGAACAATTTGTAGACTTTTTTTATGAAAATACAACATATAAGTAGAATCTATTGAGATGAAAATTTTAATTTAATGAATAACTTCATCACTCTTAAATTTGCTGAAAACAGAATAGGCTTTCTACAAAATAGATATATAAAAATGGGTAGATAGTATGCAGGAATGATTTCTCCAAAATGGGGGAAGTTGGATTATAAATCATCTAACATTCAAAGACTAGAGAACCCTTCAATAAATTAGAGCTCTCTTCTAGAAAATTAAAGATACCAAGGGAACATTTCAGGCAAAGACGGGCTCAATAAATAAAGGAAAGAAATGGTATGGACGTAACAGAAGCAGAAGATATTAAGAATTGGCAAGAATACACAGAAAAACTGTACAAAAAAGATTTTCATGACACAGATAATCACGATGGTGTGATCACTCACCTAGGGCCAGACATCCTGGAATGTGAAGTCAAGGGGGCCTTAGGAAGCTAGTGGAGGTGATGGAATTCTAGTTGAACTACTTCAAATCTGGGAAACTCAGCAGTGGCCACAGGACTGGGAAAGGTCAGTTTTCATTCCAATCCCAAAGAAAGGAAATGACAAAGAATGCTCAAACTATTGCACAGTTGCACTCATTTCACATGCTAGTAAAGTAATTCTCAAAATTCTCCAGGCCAGGCTTTAACAGTATATGAACTGTGAACTTCCAGATGTCCAAGCTTGATTTAGAAAAGGCAGAGGAACCAGAGATCAAATTTCCAACGTCCGATGGATCATTGAAAAAGCAAGAGAGTTCCAGAAAACCATCTATTTCTGCCAAAGCTTTTGACTGTCTGGATCACCATAAACTGTGGAAAATTCTGAAAGAGATGTGAATACCAGACCATCTGACCTGCCTCTTGAGAAATCTATATGCAGGTCAGGAAGCAACAGTTAGAACTGGACATGGAACAACAGACTGGTTCCAAATAGGAAAAGTAGTACGTCAAGGCTGTATATTGTCACCCTGCTTAATTAACTTATATGCAGCGTACATCATGAGAAACGCTGGGCTGGAGGAAGAAAAAGCTGGAATCGAGATTGCTGGGAGAAATATCAATAACCTCAGATATGCAGATGACACCACCCTTATGGCAGAAAGCGAAGAAGAATTAAAGAGCCTCTTGATGGAAGTGAAAGAGGAGAGTGAAAAAGTTGGCTTAAAGCTCAACATTCAGAAAACAAAGATCATGGCATCTGGTCCCATCACTTCATAGCAAATAGATGGGGAAACAATGGAAACAGTGGCATCTTTATAGTTTTGGACTCCAAGATCACTGCAGATGGTGACTGCAGCCATGAAATATTAAAAGATGCTTATTCCTTTGAAGAAAACTTATGACCAGCCTAGACAGCATATTAAAAAGTAGAGACATTACTTTGCCAACAAAGGTCCCTCTAGTCTAGGCTCTGGTTTTTCCAGTGGTCATGCAGGGATGTGAGAGTTGCACTATAAAGAAAGCTGAGTGCTGAAGAACTGATGCTTTTGAACTATTGTGTTGGAGAAGACTCTTGAGGGTCCCTTGGACTGCAAGGAGATCCAACCAGTCCATCCTAAAGGAGATCAGCCCTGGGTGTTCACTGGAAGGACTGATGCTGAAGCTGAAACTCCAATTCTTTGGCCACCTCATGCGAAGGGCTGACTCATTGGAAAAGACCCTGATACTGGGAAAGATTGAAGGCAGGAGGAGAATAGGACGACAGAGGATGAGATGGTTGGATGGCATCACTGACTAAATGAGCATGAGTTTGAGTAAGCTCTGGGATTTGGTGGTGGACAGGGAGGCCTGGTGTGCTGCAGTCCATGGGGTCGCAGGGAGTCGGACACGACTGAGCGACTCAACTGAACTGAACATTCAAAGCCTCTGTCTTCAAGTTCTGTGAATATTAAACAGTAAACATACATGGATTTCAATCTGATACATAATAGACCAAATCAGAACTTGTTGTAATTTGATATAATCTTACAGACATTTAGCTATTAGGGATATAATGTAGAATTAACTAGTGTGTAAACATCGTATGTCCTTTTCCGCCCTCCTCATAGTTTTTGCACTAATATTTACAGTAGTCCAAGACAATCAACCAGAGAAAATCTAAATTCAATACTTTAGCAGACTCTGTGTTGGAGGGTTTCATTGAAAGCAAATAACCATGTCATCTTGGAACTGTCCTCACCTATGTAATTTTCTTTCCCTCGATGCTTTTCTTGTTTTCTTTCAATGCCAAGTCCTATTGCTCTATAGTGTTTGGGAGTTTAATTTGTGCTGCTTCAATTAACCACAGCCTAAGATTCACATGAGTTTCAGTTAATCAAAACTCAAGGATTGGCCTTTTTTTTTTTTTCTGTAAAAAGGGTTAGCAAATATTTTATTTAACTCTGCTTCCGTATTTGAAAGTAGTCGTGGACATTATGTAAATTGGTGTGTGTCTACGTTCCAAAAAGTTTATTTATGGATACCAAAATTTGAATTCCATATGATATTCATGTGTTATAAAAGAGTTTTCTTCTTCTGATTTTTTCCAACCATTTAAAAAGGTAAGGTCATTCTTAACTCATAGTCCATTTAAAAATTGGCAGCACGGTAGATTTACTCAAGCTCAGCAGCTTGTCGACCCTATTCTAGTGCTTGAACCAGTACCTACATTTTCAAAAATAAATTATGAGAAAATCATTATGGTTCTTGTAATTAGTAGGCAAGGATAACAATTAAAAAATATATATGTAACACTAAGAGAGCTGTGTTTTTGTTTCTCTTCTGTTCAATAAATTCTTATTGCCATTTTTATTTAGGTTGAGTTTTAATTTTTATCATTACTATTAAAAAATGTAACTAGCACATTCCCATATAGGGATGATCCCTATTTTTTCTTGTTTTATCTTTTTTTCCCAATACATTAAATCTTTTTCGGTATTTAACATTTCACTTTTTTTAAAAATTTTTTATTTATTTATTTTTTTAATTTTAAAATCTTTAACTCTTACATGCGTTCCCAAACATGACCCCCCCTCCCGCCTCCCTCCCCACAGCATCTCTCTGGGTCATCCCCATGCACCAGCCCCAAGCATGCTGCACCCTACGTCAGACATGGACTGGCGATTCAATTCTTACGTGATAGTATACATGTTAGAATTCCCATTCTCCCAAATCATCCCACCCTCTCCCTCTCCCTCTGAGTCCAAAAGTCCGTTATTTCACTTTTAATTGGCCTTTATATTTAGGATCTTTTCAGACAACCAAATTGTAGGCTATATTCTAATTATCCACTTGGCCCCACACTATTTGATGTGACCTAAGAGTTAAACATTTTCTTTGGGGAAAATAAAATTTTCCTCTAAAATAATTTTAATTAATATGTATAATGAGAGTTTTCTAAACACTGCTTCAAATGAGCAAGGCAATAAGAATGCTAAGTTCTTAGTAATAACTATTACCAGAAATGATTGTAAGTTGAATTGATACTGTGATTAACAAATTAACAAATTATCTAGTAGTTAAAAGTCACTCCGGATTTGAAAAAGTTCTCTTCTCAGTTCTTTGACTAATAACAATGTAGCATTTACTGGCATTCTCTCAAGAAAGTATGTAAGGATGTTTTACTAGTTCATCTGGGTCTCCTATGATGTTTGTTATTTTTCTCTGGTAAGGATACTTCTGAAAATTACATAAGGAACATAAGCCCATCTTTGTTTGGGGCTTCCCAGGTGGCGCTAGTAGTAAAGAACTCACCTGCCAATGCAGGAGACATAAAACAGGGATTCCATTCCTCTTTGTTTGCAGAGCCACTATTATGTTTAAAAAAAAAAATCCTATTTGCCTATTACTCAACTTTTTACATAAGTAATAACTAGACCTTTCTAAAATGCATAATACCTTAAAACCATCACAGTATCATACAGGGTATTTCCATAGCCGTAAAAACTCTCCATTCTCTATTCTTCCCCTGCTCCCACCCACTAGCCACCACTGATATTTTTAGCAGTGATCTTCAACATTTTAGCACGAAGGACCAGTTCTGTGGAAGACAATTTTTCCACGGATGGGGTTGGAGATAATTTGGGGATGATTCAAGCACATTACATTCATTCTGTACTTTATGTTTATTATTATTACATTGTGATATGTAATGAAGTAAATATACAGCTCTCTATAATGCAGAATAATTGGGAGCCCCAGTTTGTATTCCTGAATTCAGGCAATAACGTGAATGATGGGGAGTGACTGTAAATACAGATGAAGCCTTGTTAGCTTGCCCCCACTCACCTCCTGCTGTGTGGCCAGGTTCCTAACATGTCATGTACTGGTTCCCTCTATGGCCTGGACAGTTGTGAACTGCTCTTTTTAGGATCACCACAGTTTTGACTTTTCCAGCGTGTCCTACACTTGAAACCATATAGTGCGAAACCTTTTCAAACTATCTTCTTTAACTTAGCAGTATGCGCTTAAGTTTCTTTTCATGGCTTGATATCTCATTTCTTTTTAGCTCTTAATAATATTCCTTTGTATGGTAGTGAGAATTCGGCTAAGCTACTCCTTAGTATTACTGCCTCAGCATCCATTTTTTTTTGACCAAGTGGACTGCAGGGACCTTAAATTTACACTAGCCCCTTTATGCTAGTGCATGCCAGAATAATGAACAATGTAAGTTCCTGACATAATTTCCTCAACAGCCCTTGTGATCAACAGTCTTCTTAGATAAGATCCCTGGGAGGCTTACCAAAACCCTACTCTTTGGTTTGAATCGACCAATCCAGCCTTAGCTTGGAAGCCCCAAAGTACTCATCCATGGATCCTAACAAGGCATTTGCCTCAGGTCCTGCCTTGCCCTCTCTGTCTGTACTCCATCTTAACCTCCCTGTCTGGTCTCTGGAGGCATGCCAAGTATCAATACTTCCTCCAGGTCCTATGATTAATAAACTTCTCTATTTCAGTTTTTCATATGATCTCTCACTGAACCATGGCTTACCCATTTAATAAATGTTAATTTAGTTTTTGGAAACATAGTTGACTTATAATATTGTATTTTTTCAGGTATATATCATAGCAACTTGATATTTTTTTATATTATTTTCCATATAAAATTATTATAAAATATGTTATTTCTGTGTTGTATACCATATGTTTGTTGCATGTTTATTCGTACCTAATAGTTTGGTACCTCTAACCCCCTTCACCTAGCTGCTCCTTGCCTAACCCTTTTCCCTCGGGTAACTGCTAGTTTGATTTCTGTTATCTGTGAATCTATTTCTGTTGTGTTTGTTCATTTGTTTCATTTTTTAAGACTCTAAATAAAAGTAAACCAACACAGTATTTGCCTCTCTCTGTCTGCCTTATTTCACTACATATAATACCCTCCAGGGTCATTCATGTTGTCACAAATGGTAAAAAACATAGTCATAGCAGATGGACATACACATTTTTTTTTTAATCCAGTCAACTACTGAAGGGCATTTTGGTTGCTTCCAAGTTTTGGCAATTATGAAAACTAATTCTATAAATGTCCATGTGCAAATTTTTGTGTATACATTAATGTTAAACTCCTTTGGGTAAAAATCATATGATTGCATGGTAAGAGCATCTTTAGTTTCATTAGAAACCACCAAACTGTATACTAAAATGGGCATTAAATTCTGCATTCCCACAAGCAATGAATAAAAATTGTAACAAGGCCATTTATGTAAAACATGCTCCAGAGACTCCCCTAAACTCACATGTTTTCTATTCAGAAAAACAGGATAATAATTATGTCAAATATGGATAATGCAGTGTGAGGTGTCTTTTACTTAGTTTAAAAATTGATAGTCTATTCTGTCAATGCATTTAAAGTACTTTGATTTAAAAATACATTATAAAGTAATATGAATGAAAAAGTATATACAGTTACACACACATTTAAAAATGTAAACATACCTCCCACACACATATACAGAGACAGTCAGAGAATTGTGTACATATATACATATGTGATGTTTGTATAACAATAATGTTATCTTCCACTTCCTGTTTATTTTTTAATCTACAAAAACCTTCCAATTTTATTATTTCATTTAGTTTTTTATATCCACACTATATTATTCATATTTAGGTATAGAAACAATCAGAAAGATTGAGTTAAATCAAGATGACAGAGCTAGTTAAGTGGCAGAAACATAATTTAACCCTTGTGGTCTTTTGAAAACAAATCAGATACTAATTTCCATACCTCAACGCTCATAACAAAACACAAATATGCACACATACCCATGAACACAAACACAACCATACTTATAAGCACATACACAAAATTTGAAATATATCATTTAATACTCTATGTTCATCTCCCTCTTAGTAGATATAATAGAGAACTTTAAGTTAACCTAGCCTGCCCATGGTTCTAATTGCTATAGGTGACTTTTCTTATTTACTATATCACTTAGCTTTTTAAAGTTAGAACTACTTGTGGAATAAGAAAAATGGATTGAGTGATGGTGACTTAAGATGATCTTGGCTTTGGCAAATCAGTCGTATAATTAAACAATTACCTTAATAACAGATGTCTCAACTCTGGATGGGGGACTCTGAACTTGTGCTGCTGCCGCCATATTTGCAATGGTGCTAAGATGGTTCATCTGGCTCATTGCCATGGTGACAGATGCTGGAGGTAGGCTGACAGGAATTAGAGGGTGGGGCATCATCATAAAAGGAAGCTCCAGTCCTGTAAAAAATACACATGCATCATCATTTCTCTATTCAAATAGAATGATGAAACAGTATATCTCGCTAATTAAAATGGTTAAGAACATAATCATTGAAAATTGAAGCATTTTAAAATGCTCTAATAATGACAATCAAAGGAAAAATATTTGTCCTCTTGAATGCAACAATGCCCATATATCACTCAGGGAAATTAAAGTAAAAACTAACCAGTTTGGTGCCATGTTTTATCACTCACCACTCTTCTTTGGTGTTTAATAAAAACAGTCAATTTTTTGCTCCATTATTCTGATCAATCTAATTCTTGTTTTAAATACTATGGTTTTCTTTATCATAATTAACTATCTAAATGTAATATACATTTCAACTATGACCTATATTTTACTATCTGATTATTACTTTTTTTTTCCTTTACAGCTATTATTTTTAGTGCTAAAAAATGCCATCGTACCATTTGGCAGAAGGTGGCTCTGCTGAAGATGGTGGAGAGGATGACTAACTGGAAGGCTATGCACTCCAGGTATGCGGGGGTGGGTAACAGAAGCCTTAGATCCCTGAGGTGGGGAAGAGTACAGTGTTTCTTTATCCCAAGAACCATCACTGCTGCCTGTGGGGAATGAATATAAATTATTTGTCTACAGTATTATTCCAAATCTTCTAATAACTAATTTGAAATGATGTTTTAAAAAACATATCACATTTGGAAAGTGGCTAAGTAATTTCTTGGGAAATAAGCTCAAGTAGATAAGTTTCCCCTAAACCATGTTTTCCTTTTGTTTTTCTATTTCTTGAACATAGTTTTTGAAAAATGACATTTCTACAATAGGTAGCCTATTTGTGGGGTTTAATACTGTTTGACTAACCAATTTAATATAAAATTGACTCTATCATGTACCTCAAGAATTCATTACCTCTTGGGCCTGAATCACAGTGATAGTTATAGAATGCAAAGTTATCCTTGCTTAATGGAATCCTAGTCACTCTTCCAGAGTTAACTTTCCTAACTTAATTCCATGGCAAATGCTAAACATGGAATTATTAAATGCCCAATTTGATTAGATAGAATACAGAGAACCCGAAGATCACTTTACAAAAGATAATATCGAAGCAATAAATTAAATGTATGCGTATCAATTTTCAATGTTTTCAATTACAGAGAAACAAGTTTATAATTGTGGCAATACCAATGCCGAAGTCAGAACAGTGCATCTGAGGGCATGCATTTTAAAATTGTGACAATGTTTTGGATCAAGAGAATGTTGAAACACTTAATAGGATACTCCTTGAAAGATTTTTATATATCATTTTAATGTAGGCATGTTCTCAGATTAAATTATTTTAACATTTATTGCTTAAGTGAATCTACGGAATGTACAAACTACCCACTTGAAAGAAATTTTCTGTAACATCCCTGTTGGTTTATGAGTTTCCATTTCTTATAAAGGAAAAGAAACCATCTTTTCATATAATATGCTTAGAAACAGCAAAATTGGTAAAACTCCAACTTAAACACTTTAGCACTATTTAAAGCCTCATTGTAAAATCTCTACGACATAAATACTTAGTTATTGCCATGATTTTTTTTCCATTTACTTCATGAAGACAGTTAAGGTTCAATATAAATTCAAATTCATTAGCTTAATACTGTCTGGATCTTAGAGTAAATTGTTCAGAAGTGGGTAATGAAAACTCAATTCAAATTCTTCAGCAATCAAACAAAGAAATTTTATTAAACAATGAAAAGAATCAATTAAAATGAATATCTTTCTTATCTATATTATTTTACAAGAAACCATTACAGTTTTTGGCTTAAAAAAGAAAGAAAAGGGAAGTTTATAGCTTCATACAAAAATGACTCACATAAGAGAAATTTCTCCAGCTTGCTACTACATTATGATATAAAAGTTCACTTCTATTTTCACAAATTTATATAGCTTATTTCTCTACTCATGACTTTTCTGATACTTTATAACAAGGTCCTAGTCAAACATGGAGAATTTATAAGTATATAAATTTTGAACATATTATGTCAATAAAATATTCAGTGATAAAACATTTGAAACATTTTCTTTTAATATTGCCATTATCAAAGTATGTACAAAAGTCTTCATTATTTACTTACTTTTTATGTTATCAGTTAAAATAAGAGTTAAAATATAAACACCAACTATTTGGATATAGAAATAATACACTGGAATAAATGTTATTTGAATATGAAAATTGCATTGGAAATTTATATATAATGAATTATTTTTTCTATTTCATTTAAAATACCCAAGGATTGCATTTGCACATTAGATCGCATTTTTGAGGTAAAATTTTCACATTCATTATTTTGGACTGAATTTGAGTTCTGCTTATACCTATTACCTACTTTTGTTTCTCTGTTCAGTAGAGCCAAATTCTTTTATTTACATCTTAATTACTAGTTAATAAATGGGAAAAAAAGACATTTTCCAAATATACTTCAGTTTCCCTCTCAAATTAGTAAAGAAGCACTTATTTTTTCACATTATCAAGGTATAAAATATACAGTTAAAATTCTGATTAAATCATCCTGGTAAGATATTATAGACAAAATACTACTTATTTCCACATCTCTTTTGGATCATGGGATATCAGTCCTTGGGTAAGGGTAAATATCAGTCATCCATGTTCGAATTTTCCATTGATTGGATTTTCTTACTACATAAAATGCTCCTAGCCATCTCCGCCAATCATCATTTGTTAAATACTCATGATGTTAACTCATTTGGGTAATAAATAGAGCAAACAATTAAGAAACTAAGTCTGATGAAAAATATACAATATATAACCAAGTCAGCTGTAAGTGATTTTTGCATAATTTATAACATCTTGCTCCTCTATTAGCATGAATAAATAAGAATTGAAAATAGGCCACAGAACAAGACATGCCCATATTTATTAAAGGTATAATTTTCAACTGTTTTGCTTTAAATCAATATATTTAAGCCAGTATCTACATATGAGCCTACACACAAACATGCATATGCATGTATATCTTTGAGATTAAAGTTTATTATTAAGTCTGAATGAAAACTTACAGGAGACAGCAGATTTCCTATATAAGGAAAGTCCTAAAGTGGTGAAAGTGAAAGTCACTCAATCGTGTCAGACTCTTTGTGACCTCCTGGACTATACAGCCCATGGAATTCTCCAGGCCAGAATACTGGAGGGGTAGCCTTTCCCTTCTCCATCGGATCTTTCCAACCCAGGAATCAAACCCAGGTCTCCCACATTGCGGGTGGATTCTTTACAACCTGAGCCACAAAGGAAGCCCAGCATGTGGTAAGGTGAGTTGGAGAGAAAAAGAAAAGAACTGATTCTTCTCTCCTCTTCCAGTCTAGTGCAATCCCACCATTTCTTTGATTTTACACTGGAATACAAATAAACCTTGACCTAGTCCTAGCATCCTCAAAAACATATACTCTATAATATGGAGTGGAGGCAAGTGTGCAGAAACTCAGACATTTGATAAATGTATAAAATTATTCCAAACCAAGAAAAATGGTCATGAGTTTGTGAAAAGGCTCAGCACATCTTCTGTTTGATTATTTAGACCTCATATGGATATTTTAATGTGTTGTGGGGGCAAGAATTAAAGCGAGAGACAATCTCCCATACCTAATCCTAAACAGAGATTGTGGAGAAGCACTGGGAGCATCTCAGGCTAGACACCTGCTTACACAGGTGGAAATAAATCTGTGCTCTGACTGACAGCAGAACACACAGGCAGCTATTATATGATGAAATTAAGTACTGTAACTACAAGCATCAGGCAGATCAGCTCCTAATGTGTATGATTTGGTGTGGTTTGATGGATAAAAAATTAGCAAATGTACCATTTTACCACAACCAGATTAAGTGGGCATATAAATGCAAGAGGAAAAATTGAAATTAACACCTGATTACCAATTTTGTCTCTAGCTAAAAGCTATATATTGTGTATTTATATAATCTGAAACTATTTACTCTGCTTAATTATATTGATAGTAAGAATATATCTATGATTACATATATGCAAATATATGGAACTTATATACAAAAAGTGATTGTGTTTAGCTTTCCTTTCCTGTAAAAGCTGTGTATTTCTTAAGGATAAATAAGATGATTTTAAGGTTGTTGTTTAGTCACTAAATTGTGTCCTTTTTGTGACTCCATGAACTGTAGCCTCACCAGACTCCTCCGTCCATGGAAATTCTCCAGGCAAGAATATTAGAGTGTGTTGCCATTTCATCTTCTCCAGGAGATCTTCCCTACCAAGGAATTGAACCCGCATCTCCTGCATTGACAAGCAGATTCTTTACCACTGAGCCATGTGGGAACTCTGATTTTGCAGTTCAGTGTTACTGAAATTCAAGTTCATAAGGAACATGTATGGGAGATTTCCTGCATATATCTCCATCCCAACTTTAAGACATAGTTATATTTTCTGAAAACGTAAATAGTTGGATGGACTATCTTAGTCTTTTTGTAACTCATATGCTTTATTTCTATGCCTCCATTTTATGTTTTTAAGGTATTATATGATATATATTTTATGATGGATCTGGTATACAGAGAAATAGACTACTTTGGGAAGAAACCCATAAATTTTGAAGCTATCTCTACTCTAAAGATAACCAGATTACCAAAGAAAAATGATGGATAGCAAATATAAACATTTCATTCCAACTATGGCCTTCAAATATGCTCTGTCAAGACTCCCTCTTCTACTCCTTAATAACCTTGAGCAGATTTTGAGCATACAAAAATTCATTCTATTTTACACTACTCTCTGCATCTTCCTTTCCATCACCACCTGCTAGCCCCAGAACCTAGGTAGTTGGAAATCAGAGGGGCTTGGACAGCTTGTCATCCATTCTTCTCCCTTCTCCTGGTAAGAAAAGGAAGGTGTCTTCTCCCATCCAACTGGCCCCTGCTCAACTTCTGCCCACACTGTGCTGTGCTTATTGGTCACTGACATCTACAACGTGGCAGCTGCCTATATCCGGAGTATCCCCTGAGACGTAATGTCTGATCATTTGTTGGGGTCATCTAGCGAGACCTCCTAATTGCATAGGTCCCTGACAATGAAAATTTCCTTCAGCTTTATGCTCTTCTAGGAAATGGCAACCCACTCCAGTGTTCTTGCCTGGATAATCCCAGGGACAGGGGAGCCTAGTGGGCTGCCGTCTATGGGGTTGCGAAGTCGGACACGACTGAAGCGACTTAGCAGTAGCAGCAGCAAGCTCCCTAAGGAGAAGGGATTGGCAACCCATTCCAGTACTCTTGCCTGGAAAATCCCATGGACAGAGGAGCCTTGTAGGCTGCAGTCCATGGGGTCCCAAAGAGTTGGACACGGCTGAGCGACTTCACTTTGACTTTTCACTTTCATACACTGGAGAAGGAAATAGCAACCCACTCCAGTGTTCTTGCCTTGAGAATCCCAGGGGCGGTGGAGCCTGGTGGGCTGCTGTCTATGGGGTCACACAGAGTCTGACACAACTGAAGCTACTTAGCAGAAGCAGCCAGCTCCCTAAACATCATGGTATTTTTAAAATTAATTAATTTATTTTAATTGGAGGCTAATTACTTTACACTATTATAGTGGTTTTTGCCATACTTTGATATGAATCAGCCATAGGTGTACATGTGTTCCCCATCCTGACCCCCCTTCCCAACTCCCTCCCCATCCCATCCCTCAGGGTTATCCCAGTGCACCAGCCCTGAACACCCCGTCTCATGCATCAAACTTGGACTGGCGATCTATTTCACATATGGTAATATACATGTTGGCTTCCCTGGTGGCTCAGAGGTTAAAGCGTCTACCTGCAATGCAGGAGACCTGGGTTATATATGTTTCAATGCTATTCTCTCAAATCATCCCACCCTCACCTTCTCCCACAGAGTCCAAAAGTCTGTTCTTTACATCTGTGTCTCTTTTGCTGTCTCGCATATAGGATCATTGTTATTATCTTTTTAAATTCCATATATATGTGTTAATATACTGTATTGGTGTTTCTCTTTCTGACTTACTTCACTCTGTATAATAGGATCTAGTTTCATCCACCTCATTAGAACTGATTCAAATGCATTCTTTTTAATGGCTGGGTAATATTCCATTGTGTATATGTACCATAGCTTTCTTATCCATTCATCTGCTGATGGACATCTAGATTGCTTCCATGTCCTAGCTATTGTAAACAGTACTGTGAGGAACATTAGGGTACATGTGTCTCTTTCATTTCTGGTTTCCTTGGCATGTATGCCCATCAGTGGGATTGCTGGGTCATAAGGCAGTTCTATTTCCAGATTTTTAAGGAATCTCCACACTGTTCTCCATAGTGGCTGTAATAGTTTGCATTCCCACCAACAGTGTAATAGTGTTCCTTTTTATCCACACCCTCTCCAGCATTTATTGTTTGTAGACTTTTTGATAGCAGCCATTCTGACCAGTGTTTGATGGTACCTCATTGTGGTTTTGATTTGCATTTCTCTGATAATGAGTGATGTTGATCATCTTTTCATGTGTTTGTTAGCCATCTGTATGTCTTCTTTGGAGAAATATCTGTTTAGTTCTTTGGTCCATTTTTTGACTGGGTCATCTGTTTTTCTGGAATTGAGCTGCATAAGCCGCTTGTATATTTTTGAGATTCTTTGTCAGTTGCTTCATTTGCTATTATTTTCTCCCATTCTGAAGACTGTCTTTTCACCTTGCTTATAGTTTCCTTCATTGTGCAAAAGCTTTTAGGTGTCATTAGGTCTCATTTGTTTATTTTTGCTTTTATTTCCATTACTCTGGGAGGTGGGTCATAGAGGATCCAGCTGTGATTTATGTCAGAGACTGTTTTGCCTATGCTTTACTGTAGGAGTTTTATACTTTCTGGTCTTACATTTAGATTTTTAATCCATTTTGAGTTTATTTTTTGTGTATGGTGTTAGAAAGTGTTCTAGTTTCATTCTTTTACAAGTGGTTGACCAGTTTTCCCAGTACCACTTGTTAAAGAGATTGTCTTTTCTCCATTGTATATTCTTGCCTCCTTTGTAAAAAACAAGGTGTCTATAGGTGCATGGATTTATCTCTGGGCTTTCTATTTTCATGGTCTTTTGATACTAAGGCTCTTCTCTTGATGTGTATCCTTTAGTTCTGATGATGTCAACTCTCTCTATTCTGCCACCTCTCCTCAATCTTCTCTTCCCCTGCTCAACCATGTACAGAAAACTGTTCAGCCACAGCAGACATTCAGCTATGAAATGAGGTGGAGGTATCTGTAATCCTTGAGTAATTCTCTCTCCTCTCTCAGCACTTGGTGGTGAGAAAGGACCCTCCAATAGGAATCACTAAGTCACAGTGGCCTCCATTAGGTTCTGCCTTTTCACTACAAGTTTTGTTTTGTTTTGTTTTCTAAACACCCTCTCCCATGGTGGTCGTCCTCTCCTATAAATGGAAGAGGAGGAAATCTGTGGAGTCTGGAGTGATTGTTAAGGTAGCAACTTCGGTTCAGCTGCTATTAAGAAGTACTGATCGATTTTTACTTTTTAAAAATTGAGGTGTATTCAGTCCTTTTGTCTCGTGTGTAACCATAGAAAAACTCCTATTTAATATATTGTTATTTAGATTATTCAATAGAACTAACCACAAACTTGACTGTATTCTAAGTAGAATTTTAGTAACTAGCGCATTAGAAAAACTGAAATGAAAGAAATATGAATGCTCAATTTTTGAAATGCTACTTCACAAACCAACTGAAACTTTAAATTACCAACTAAGACAGAAATTCAAAGAAAAATAAAGAATGATTAAATGTGGGGATAATCATTAATGAAATAAAGATCATGTTTTAGAACACAACTTTTAGATAAGAAAGGAAAAATATTTTGGAGGATGTTATTACTGTTTCTCTTTAAGAAAAAAAAAAGAAAAGAAAATTTTGGGTATATATATCAGGGGTAGTAACTAAAATCCTACCTGAAATAATTATATTTATTATTGAATCCTAAACATATCTAATAAGAAAGAGGTTCCAAAAGAGAAGGTCACCATATTTTTAAATGCACATGAGCACATATAAAATAATCATGCACAAAGTTAAAGTGATCTGTAAAAATGAAATGTCTTTGAAACTATTAGGCATTAAAAGAGTAAAAGTATATTTAAATGCTATTTTCTTTTATACCTAGTTGACATGTAACTTTTTGTTCAGATTTTCCCACAGGCTGACCCTGATAAACGAGGCAAGTCTCAAAGGGACTAACGGTCACACCACAGCTTAGTGAGTGATGCTGATAGACTGTGACGGGAACCTGACTTTGTCAAGATTCGTTTACAATGAAAATGATGGCTAGAGCAGGCATTTACTCCATACCATTGGAGACCACTTAGAAGGATGTCATCGCCATCTTAAAAACAGAATCAAGACTACCAAGGAAAAGTAAATACTAGTCTCAGTTGCTACAGATGTTTAGCTGATACTTCAGAAGTAGGTGAGAATAAACAACTTATCTTTTAGAGGATAAACTTCACTGTAATAAAAAGTGTTATATGACCTGTCAGCATACAAGTATTTTGCATAAATAAGAGACACAGTTCTGTCACGAATTATTGTAATGTAATATTTTAAATCGTTTTTCTGGATAATGATCTGAGCTAAGTGACATATTTTAGAAAGTAGAAACACTTAAATCATCTGGTTTTTGGTTCAACTTAATCAAATTGCTTTATTTTAAAATGAGGAAGAGGCAATCTGTAAAGGATACAATTAATTGGGGCACAATTTTAAACTTTCCAGTTTAAGTATAGTGGTTTAGCAAAGAAAACAGCACAAACACCTCCTAATTGATATTGCACAATAATGCCCACAGAGTAGGCCATTTCCAGAGTCTAAAATTTATATTTGCACATATAGCCTGTTTGATTTGAAAGTGCGATTTTTTTCCTAGAGAGAAAGAATAATATTTTCATGAATTCTAACTATCCCACTGTCAATAAATATGAGTTATTTAGGAAAATATGTTCTTTTCCAGAAATAACTAGACATTTTCTTTAGTTATCTGTCATTAAGCGAACCTAACTCTGAGTGTTACATATTTGTGAACTAGAAGTTTAAAACTCTTGCCATACAAGTAGCTTTCTATTTTACCTTTTACTTTATTTTGAATGCAGAGCTGTTTTGAAACATTTTATTTTACATGCAATGGTGGTAATATAATACTGGTGCTCTTAGTTGCTACCAGTGTTCTTAGACTCATCAGAACTATGATATAAACTACCTTTCATCTAGTTAAGATCCTTTTTGCCTTGCATAATCCACAATGCTGTCAAAAGTAGCAAAAGTTAATGTTCTGCACAAAGTGGCACGCAGAAAACTGGAAATCAGAACGGTTTATTTTTTTTTTTCATTTTGCTTGAATATCATTTACCATGGCTAATGACAGTTGAACTTGCAATAATAAGAAACAAATTATGAAACCAAAGCTGAAGTTCAAGTCATTAATGTCAGATGGGATATATAAATGAAGTCTTAAAGAACAGGCAGACATTATTTAAAAATAATTACACTGAGAATCTTGACGGAATCATGTAAAACTGAAACAGCATTAGTTAACTTAAAATAGACAATAGTTTCCATTTTAAATAACCTCAATTTTGTACTCATGAAAGTTACTAGAATGTGTTATTATATAAAGAATACAGTACTTTATGAGTTTTCCCTTCTTTTATACCATTTCAGAAAGTTTTGATGAAATTTAAGAGAAAGAACACTATTACTATAAAGATAAAAGTTTAAATACTTTATGTGGAGAAGACAGATAATTATATCAGAAAACACTTTGCTTTTTGATCCGGTTGTTTTCTTTGGACTTATTAGCACCATGTTCTAAGTGTTAACCAGGTAAAAC
Organism: Ovis canadensis; assembly: GCF_042477335.2. Classification (NCBI taxonomy): domain Eukaryota; kingdom Metazoa; phylum Chordata; class Mammalia; order Artiodactyla; family Bovidae; genus Ovis; species Ovis canadensis. The sequence continues at coordinate 60,807,710 of NC_091254.1, forward strand.
AGATCCTGCAAAACAAACAAATACAAACTCAGGATGGTAAATAGTTACACTGAACTCAGTATGAGGAAAGAAATAGTATCCAGATTAATTGTATTGCCTAAATATTTGGGTGTCTTGCTGATGTGGATGACTGTAAGCAAGAGTTAAATGTGTCTATTTAGTGGAAATTAAGATATTGCAACAGATTGGTTAATTTCCATAGTTAAACTAGTAATCCTATAACAGACAGTGTAGAAATAACATTATTAGGAACATATTTAAGCTTTCCAGTCTAAAAATAATGCATCTGGTATAATGTAAAGCAATTCGGTATAATGTATCCATACTAATTTAACTGTATCTTTTAACCTTTCTCATTGTCAATGTCAGTGAATTGCTACCTTTTCCCATTTTAACTCATCAAATTGTTTTTCCATTAAGCAAACAAATGAACTAGAAATTCTCCTCTCTAAAGATATTGTAATTTTCCTATAGATTTATAATTATATCAAATAAAATTTCAAGTTAATCTGCTTTCTATAATGTTAGTAGAGTGCTCAATGCCATGGTATATAATACTAACAATTTTATGTTCATGTGTAAGTGTTGCTCATGGTAAGTTGAAAACAGTATTAACCCTTAGTCTTTCATATAATATTTTCAATTTTACTTTCTTTTCTTCTGTTTTGTTGGGATATAATTGACATACAGTATTGTAAAAGTTTAACACATATATCATAATGACTTGTCATACATCATAAAATATCATGTCATAAAATGATTATCATAAATGTCATAAAATGATTATCATGATAAATTTAGTGGACATCCATCATCTCATATCTTTACAAAATTAAGGAAATAGAAATAAAAAGATTCCTATGATGAAAGGTCTTACATGATTTATTCTCCTAACAGCTTCCAAATATAATACCATTGTTAATTATATTTATCATATTTACATTCATTCCTAGTATTTATCTTATAATTGGAAGTTTGTGCCTCTTGACTGCCTTCATCCAATTCCCTTCTCTCTATCATCTCTATCCTGCTTCTGCTGACCATACATGTTGAAACTAAAAATCTTATTTGAGCCAAAATGCTACTGAATTTTCCACAAAGCATAAACCATTACAAGTAGTATAGCAGGCTTATGGGAATTTTGATATTTCTCATATGCATGGATCTAAGTTAAATTATCTTCTCCCCAAACCTAGTTAACCTCAAAGAATGACATGACCAACTAGTTGTATAAGCTGGAAACCTAGGAATCATCTTTGTCTCCCTCTCTTTCATTGGATGCTGCTGCTGCTAAGTCACATCAGTTGTGTCCGACTCTGTGTGACCCCATAGATGGCAGCCCACCAGGCTCCACTGTCCCTGGAATTCTCCAGCCAAGAACACTAGAGTAGGTTGCCATTTCCTTCCCCAATGCATGAAAGTGAAAAGTGAAAGTGAAGTCGCTCAGCCATGTCCAACTCTAAGCGACCCCATGGACTGCAGCCTACCAGGCTCCTCTGTCCATGGGATTTGCCAGGAAAGAGTGCTGGAGTGGGTTGCCATTGCCTTCTCTGTCACTGGATACTACCGATGTCCAATTTTTTTTCATGTCCTGTTTATTTCACCTGGGTAATTTATTTCTACTCTGTTTCTCTATATGCTGCTGTAATTAGATTCAGGGACCATCATTACTTTTAATTACAAATATTTTATTGTCACACCCCTACTTGGAGGACTTCCATTGTTTCCCATTGCTATTAAAGAAAAAAAGCCAACATTTCTTCTCTTAAGGCAAGTGACACATGATCAGGCTTATGTCTCTTTTGCTAGTCATTGTATCCTCAGCATTTAACAAAGTAGGACTAGCTCTGTCAGTTCTTGAGTTGAGAGTTGCAAACCCAGACCAATTTTTATATTCACATGTGGTAAACTTCAATGTGGATTTCAAAAATAATACACTATGATCTTTGTTCTTAACCAGCTTATAGCAGAAGAGAGAGATAATAGATACAGCGTATATGCACATACTTTTATACTTTGACTGGAATAAAAGATAGAGATGATGAAGAATAGAAAATACGTCTGATATTTTTGGAAATAAATTTCTTACAATGTGGTATCATTTGGGTACAAATGGAGATGAAGAGAGTAAAATATGAAAGATAACTTCAGTATCTAGATACAGTTAGATATATGGTGATATTATTAACAAGTCAATGATGATGATGATGATACCAAAGATATATCACCTGCTTTCAATGTGTCAGGCATTATATTCAGCTTTCACATGCACTATCTCAATAAATCTTTAGAACCTCTGAGATAGATCCACACTAGTATTATTAAAATTGACTTAACTTTCCCTGGGATTTAGATCTTAGAATTCTGAACTCATAATCCAAGGTTTTAATCACCTTTATAAGGAAGATCAGATTTCATTATGAATAAAAATCCTTTCTATTCTAAACTCTGAGGTATTTCAGAAGCACTCAAATGAGGCTGACAACAAGCATTGAAAATATGGCCCTGAAATTTGGATAGTCGGCAGATGCCCAGTAAGGAAGATTTGCATGCCATTGATGTGAAAAATGGGAGATTAAGCCATGATTCTTGAAGAGGATATAGAAAACATAAAGGCATTGGCACTAAAAATGTATTTCTACCGAAAACCACAGAGTAAGTCCCAAACAAGCCAAACTGTACGATTTAGAAAATAAAGTCTAGAAATCTCAGCCATAATAAGCATAATTTGGTATATGATGCATACAGTAGATTCCTAACACAAAAGGGCATCAATACATTTTTATAATTTCAACTTTCCCCACTTACCTGTAACCTATACTATTCTTTTTAATAAAACAGTCACATTAATGCCTGACAGATGTTGAGTCCTCAGTTAGTATGGGGTGAGTAAACACAGAATATTATGATTGGATATAAAGATTTAACAATCCTAACTATGATTTAAGTAGATAGCATGAACAGAAACAATACACAAAATAGACACCATTAAGCATAGTTTGAAAAGATGGCATTAGTCCAATTTATTGTTTAACAAATAATTGTAATGTTCAGTATTTACAAGGTTCCCCTTAAGAACATTATGGAGAAAAGCAACTTTAAATCAAGGGACTACATATCACAAAGGACTGAACACACTGGAAGGACCATCGAAATGATATATCGTAGTGGTAGATTACATGCCAATGGCAGGTGTGTTGAAAGCTACTATCTATACAAAATCAAATCATTGTTTCCATAGCTTCTATTATATGTAGTGAAGACATACTACTCAAAGAACTTTCATCAGTTTTTCATGGGCAGATAGGGTAGGACATTTTCAAGGTCAAAATGACCACTATAATTTCAGCTGCTGGCAATGAAAAAAAACAACTTAGAAAGACGAGCAGTGATATGGACAATTTTATTTCTAATTTTAATTCAATTTCAGGAATTAAATATAAGCACTCATCTTTATCCAAGAATAAATGGATACTATTATTTTAGATTAGTGAATTAGAAGAAGAAAACTAAAAACTGTGTTTTGAAATGAGGACTGACTTTCTGACAGTATCAACACTCCTAGTTTAATATAAAGTACAATTTAAACATCCTTATTCATTCTTTATTTCAAAAATTATCCACTGTAATTATTACAATCATAAAGTGACCAATGAAAAATATGAAAGAATACAACCAGCTTAATGATTTAATGAACCTAATGAACCAGCTCAAAATTCTCCAAGCCAGGCTTCAGCAATATGTGAACCGTGAACTTCCAGATGTTCAAGCTGGTTTTAGAAAAGGCAGAGGAACCAGGGATCAAATCGCCAACATCCACTGGATCATGGAAAAAGCAAGAAAGTTCCAGAAAAACATCTATTTCTGCTTTATTGACTATGCCAAAGCCTTTGACTGTGTGGATCACAATAAACTGTTGAAAATTCTGAAAGAGATGGGAATACCAGACCACCTAACCTGCCTCTTGAGAAATCTGTATGCAGGTCAGGAAGCAACAGTTAGAACTGGACATGGAACAACAGACTGGTTCCAAATAGGAAAAGGAGTACGTTAAGGCTGTATATTGTCACCCTGCTTATTTGACTTACATGCAGAGTACATCATGAGAAACGCTGGTCTGGAAGAAACACAAGCTGGAATCAAGATTGCCGGGAGAAATATCAATGACCTCAGATATGCAGATGACACCAACCTTATAGCAGAAAGTGAAGAGGAACTAAAAAGCCTCTTGATGAAAGTGACAGAGGAGAGTGAAAAAGTTGGCCTAAAGCTCAACTTTCAGAAAACTAAGATCATGGCATCTGATCCCATCACTTCATGGGAAATAGATGGGGAAACAGTGGAAACAGTGGCTGACTTTATTTTGGGGGGCTCCAAAATCACTGCAGATGGTGATTGCAGCCATGAAATTAAAAGACGCTTACTCCTTGGAAGGAAAGTTATGACCAACCTAGATAGCATATTGAAAAGCAGAAACATTACTTTGCCAACAAAGGTCCATCTAGTCAAGGCAATGGTTTTTCCAGTAGTCATGTATGGATGTGAGAGTTGGACTGTGAAGAAAGCTGAGCGTTGAAGAATTGATGCTTTTGAGCTGTGGTGTTGGAGAAGACACTTGAGAGTCCCTTGGACTAAAAGGAGATCCAACCAGTCCATTCTGAAGGAGATCAACCCTAGGATTTCTTTGGAAAGAATGATGCTAAAGCTGAAACCTCAGTACTTTGGCCACCTCCTGTGAAGAGTTGACTCACTGGAAAAGACTTTGATGCTGGGAGGGATTGGGGACAGGAGAAGGGGACGACAGAGGATGAGATGGCAGGATGGCATCACCGACTTGATGGATATGAGTTTGAGTAAACTCCGGGAGTTGGTGATGGACAGGGAGGCCTCGTGTGCTGCGATTCATGGGTTCGCAAAGAGTTGGACATGACTGAGCGACTGAACTGAACTGAACTGAATGAACCAGTGATTCAATGTCAGAATTAAGTGCTAAATACAAGTTTTATGTTAATTTTTTTAAAGCTAACAAAGGTTGATAACTTGGATAAATCAGTCATATTCATTATTTTTATTTTCTCCAACAATTTTTCTAGCATCAATGTTAAAAAGATAAATGCTTTGTTAAAATATAAATGATTAATGATGAAAGTACCATCTCTTCTAAGGTTTTTAAAGAAATAAAACAACTTTGTTGTGCAGCAGAGATAGGCACAACATTGTATATCGATTATATTTCAATAAAAATTTTTTTAAATTTAAAACAGAAACATAATTTTTAAAAATCATGAACTTATAAAGGTAATATCTATCCAAGTTATCTTTATTTATAATAAAGCCATTATATTTTAAATATTTTCAATGTAAAAAGAACTCTACCTACTAAAAATAATTATCTTCTAGGAAGGTCTTTATTTAAAAATAAATAGCTATCTAATTGCAAAACTACCCTGTAATATAAAAAAAAATATTGTGATGTTGTTTTTCCCTTGTGATCACAAAAATCTGACTTAAATTTCAATTATCTCCTTCAGTATTAAAATATGGCACCGTTTCTATGGTCTATCATGTACATTCCCTCACATTGTACAGAATGTTAGGATCATTGTCAAAAGTCACAGATGCTCTCATTTACATGTATTTGGTCTAATACACCTGGGCAAATATACCTTCTTAAATGCTGTTCTTAATTAATATAATAAATTATTTCCTCTGCTCTGCAAAAGCTTTTAAGTCCCATTATTTATTTATTTATTTTATTTCCATTACTCTGGAAGGTGGGTCAAAGAGGATCTTGCTGTGATATATGTCAAAGAGTGTATTGCCTACCTTTCCCTGTAAGAGCTTTCTAGTTCCTGGCCTAACATTTAAGTCTTTAATTTACTTTGTTTATTTTTGTGTATGGTGTCAGGAAGTGTTCTAATTTCATTCTTTTACATGTAGCTGTCCATTTTTTCCAGCACCATTTATAGAAGAGGCTGTCTTTTCTCCATTGTATATTCCTGCCTCCTTTGTCAAAGATAAGGTATTCATAGGTGTGTGGGCTTATCTCTGGGCTTTCTATCTTGTTCCATTGGTCTATATTTTTGTTTTTTCAACCTAAAGGGATGGGAAGAGGTAGGAGGAAGGTTCAAAGGGGAGAGGACATATGTATACCTATGGCTTATTAATATTGATGTATCGCAAAAACCAACAAAATATTGTAAAGCAATTATCTTCCAATAATATATATATTATATGTGTACATATCTATATAGATATATAGATATAAAATAACCATTTAAGACTCCAGTTAGTAGGCTAAATGCAATTTTTCAAAACAAATTAAACACCGAAGAACTGCCTTTAGTTAAAATGGTCGGACAGAAACTGACTTTCCTCTTTGGTAAATTCTGAAATTTTATTTTAAAGTCTTCTTATAATGAGCCACTTTTCACATAAAAATCTGAATTATGATTCTGGTACAGAACAGCAATAAACAAAAATATAAAAATGACTTGTTTTTTAATGGCTTATGTGTGTCAATTCTACAGGGGATTATTTGGTATATTAACATATGTTTATCCACTTTAAGTCTAAAAAAATTAAAGTATAAAAATTTAAGAATAGAAGGCTTAATTTTTAAATATGGCAAATAGCCTTTGGCTGTGAAATTCTCTTTTGAAAATTACCTCCATGGTGTGCATTTACTCGGGTTAATATTAACATGTTTAAATTCAGGCTTTGAAAAAAGATTTCATGTTCTTATTTATCCAAAAAAATCAAGTTAATACTGCATATTGAAAATCACAGAAAAGAAACGGGAAGAAACCATGGACTATTAAGATTATGATGCAGTTATATCAAATGAAAAAAAACAGAAATAGAAAATAAAATTTTAAATGTCAATATATAATCACATAAAGAGAGCCAAATGCCAAAAAATATGGTAGATAGGAAAGGAATAAAATACTATATGATGAGATGTTTGGATGTCATCATTGACTCGATGGACATGAGTCTGAGTATGCTCCAGGAGCTGGTGATGGCCAGAAAGCCTGGCGTGCTGCAGTCCATGGGGTCGCAAAGAATTGGACACAACTGAATGACTGAACTGAACTGAACAGAAAATAAAATTTATTTTTCTGTATATATTTGAATCATAGAATGCGATAGTGCAAAATAGACACAAAAGTCATTCATTTTTTGTTCATTATATATCAAACACTTATAATATGTCAGGAATTGTTGTATGCTATGACAATATAGCGGTGAAGAAAACATATACAAATATATATTCTCAGGTAGTTTATATTCTCATTGGATTGTGTGTAGAAAAAATAATAAGCAAAGAATGTGACACCACATATTAAATACAATATCTGTCATATAAGGACAATAGAGAATTTGGCATATACCCAATGGATGTGTATACATATAAGCATGTATGTTACGAGCGCACATTGGAAAGATTTTGCTGATGAGGCAACACTGTCACACAATCCTCTCCTTTTAACAGAAGAGGAAACTGAGGTTCAGGATAATTAAATAAAATGCTTGAGGTCACAGTAAATCTTTAGGTAAAGAGCTAGACTCATAACACACTTATTTGACTTGGTTCTCAGTTGAAAAAATTGCCTTGGCTGTGCAACGAATCAAAGACAAACATAAACAGTGGGTGTGGACGAAAGGTGGATAGTTCAATTGACCGGAAGAAAAGGTATGCATTAGGAAAGCATCAGGACTCAGGGAGAATTAGGTAGGACTTAGCAGTAGCAGCAGGGAGATGAGAATGAAAATTCTCAGATGTCAGGATGATTAGTTTGGTCATCATCTTGGGCAGGGGAGAGATAGGATTAAAGTGATATATATGAGATAGTTAGAAGGAGGGAAAGGAACTCATCATGGGGAATAATCATCCCAAGTTCTGTCATCCACCACATTGACACTGATATGACCAGGGCAAGAATCCTGATTCTCATATTTCATGCCACTGGAAAACTGATAAAATAGGGAAAAAAAAAATCTTGTGCTTTTTATCATTAGAGTTTTCTAAGATGATGATTGAAGAACAAATTGGTTTCCACAGATAGACATGACGAAACAATTACCTCGAGTGAGGATAAACTGCACACTCTCCCACATATCCGAATCCAGTTCCTTGTAAACTCACCCTTCTGTATATATACTATTGAGTTTTCCGCAATTAAAGGAAAACTATGCTCATCTTTTTCAAAGTTTTCACCTAAAAAGATATAACTTACTCTTTCTTAAGAGAAGGCAAGAGCTTACCAGTGAATATAGCTCATGTAGAGTTCTTAGAAAAGCAAGGGGGTGCTTGGTAGATTCACCAAGAAATACCTCCCCAAGTCATGATATAATAGTAAGGTTTCTGAAACATAACAAGTTTGGCTTTAATATTTTATTGAAAATCTAAATCTGGGGATGTGTTTTAATACTGCTATTTCTATTCTGTGCCGAACATATACTACTGTTCTGTGGCACCTTAAATAAGTGTTATTATACACATCAGCAGAGAGCAAAACAGTGTTTACTATCCTGACATTGAAAAACATGCACTGGTAAAAAACAGCCCATCCTTAGCTACCATTCTTGCTATTCACTTTTCTTCACTACTCACAGTTCTTATATTCACAAGAATTCCTCACTACTGGCCACAAAAATAACAATGTATATTGTGTAGGTAATGATTTCTACATGATGCCATAAAAGCTTTGATTTCTAATACCATTTAGAATGTCTGAATAAATATATGCAAAAAGTACTTATTTTCTTTAGCTTGATAATATCACAGAGCATGATAAGCCTTTATTTTGCCTGTGGAGGGTTTTATTTTTCTTAACAAAACCATAAAATAATATACTAAGTTGCAATATGTAAAGTAAACACTATGTGAATTTTATTTGTGTAAGATGTCTGTATAGGGCATATTATTTACTTTAATTATTTTTGGTTTCTTACTCCAAAATTTTCAAGCTAAATTCTATTTGTATCTGGATGATTTAAAACCTGGTAAATGTGTTAAAATAAATTTTCAAGCAGCTTAGTATGCATAGACTGCTTTTAAAAATTCAAAACAGCCCTCATAGCAAATGTCAGTTCTTTCATGGTTACAAAATGCAAACTCCAAGTGTTTTATCCTAATGAATAAATGAGTTTGTCCTTTATGTATAAAATATAGTTTGTGTTTGTTGCACAAGTTTTTAATAATAGATGAATTTTAGGTTTGCTCCAACGTATTCAATAAAGTGTGATTAATTTGGTTTTTCAAAAATGCAAACTAGACATTACTATATTACTTTGTAAAATGCACAGCTTGCAACATTATTGTCTCAGTGGGATCTTAAATTGAATTGTAAAATGTGTCTTATTTCCAGTTTGATTTATGTAAGAGATAGCAGTGGATAATGTCCCTTTTGAAGTTTCACTGCTTTGTGTGAACAAACAATATAAACCTAAAATTCATAATAGAGTTTATTAGAACCCCAAGCTAACTTTCCAGTTATGTTTGACTGAAAGGAAAACTTATGATGGATTCAGAATACCACATTTTCAATGAAACAACTTTTTGAAGTTTCCTATTATGACGGATTATACAATAAATTTTGACATTTTCTGTGATTTTTATTATGATATTTCAAGTAATTACCAAATCATTTTTTTTCTCTAAAAAAGCTTTCCTGTGCCCTGAGAATTAATCTATGATACCATTTAGCTTGGCTTTTTGAAGTAAATATCACCAGATAAAAGCCAGCTGGATCTGAATAATAGGATACTTGAATGAATGTATTAGTGTTTGAAAAAGAGAGTACAAATCTTCTAAAAAGATTAATTTCCATAAAAAAGATAGCTCCCAGATCTACAAAAGAATGAATTCAAAAACATAATAAACTCTCAGAAAGAAAGGTAGATTAAAGTAAAATCTGCAGCACCTTGTTACTGCAGCTGTTGTGAAGCAATGATTCTGTATCAATTACATTTGGTTGTTCCTGTAGGGCTCTTCAAAGCTTTGTGTGAAAAGCTGAATATGGGATACATGTGACAGTGTAATAACTTCAGTGATTAATTTTGATGCAACACCACTTTCATTCTGATCTTATTCTCAATATTTACAGTTTGAGAGAAGCTACAAAGGTTCTGATGGGAATATATGAATTGAGTAAGGACACTTTTTTTTTCTCCTTCATTTATTGAAGATGTGGATATGAATTTTTCTTTGTCATGAAAATTTTGCAGCTTTATTACGCGACATAGTTGCTGACATCATCAGGTAAAAAGACCTGAGTTGGCCAATGGACTTTATTTTCAATATCCTGTTTGAAACATGTTCTCTAAAAAGGGCCATGAGTCCTGTTCACACTACTTTTCTACCTTAGTCTGTACAATTACTAATAAAAGCAAAGTTTGACCATGCATAATTTCCTCTGGGAGGCAAAATGTACCAGTCCATTTTGGATGATTTGCATTATTACTATCTTCAAGACAAAAACCAAAATCAAAGGTGAAGATAAATTAACTTTCAACTTTGATTAGGTACTAGAAATATTTACAACTGCTAAAAAAAATTGACATGAAAATACCATATTAACATTGCATAATTTCAAATGCCATGGAAAAATAGTAAAAAGAGAAATAGATAATATGATGGATGGTACATATATTTTACTACTGAAGTAATTTCTTTGTAAAAAATACCAAATAAGGATAAAAAAGGGACATCACTGTACAATCGTAACAGCAATAAAAAGTCAACTAAAGAGATTAGTAAATCATTTTCTCAATTACATTCTGAAGCTAATTTGAATATGTGGAATAAAACTAACAACTAATTTCCCTTGCCCCTCTCTTTCCTTTTATCTTTTTTTTAATAGTATACATTGTCAAAATTAACTCAAAAATGAAATGTATCCCAGTAACTGCATGTTTTTTTTAAACTGCACATGCTGTTTAAGTACAGCTATAAATTTACAAATTAAGTTGATCAAAATGAAGATATAAAGGACCTAATGCCATTATTAGAAAAATATGACTGCAGTATAAAACGTGATAGTGTTTACCAGAAAAAAAATTAAAAACAAAGGTTGACTCTTCTGCTCTCATATTGACTACTAAATGGTCATGACAGTTCTTAATAGTAGCACAAGAATTTCTATATCATACTTCAAGAAAGCTGCTTTTAGTTAAAACATAAAAATGGTAGTTACAAGGTTTCTGCAAACATAACTGCCATTCCATTAAGGAAATGGTGCAGCAAACAGTAAATAGTGGCCTCAAGGGAAATGTTAAGTATTGATTTTATTACTGTGTTGGTTGGTTTGTATTTGCAATTGTCAACTCTAATTTCAGACTATGTTTTAAGTATCCTTAAAACTGCTTAAGGAAAGGACAAATATTAATTGAAAAATATTGATAATTATTATTGTTATAGCTTTAACTATCATAAGAGACTATTTCTTTTCAGCTTTTCACAGCATGTCTTTTAAAATAAAAAAAAATTAATTTTGCTACACAAAGCAAATGAACAACCTAGCCATCATTAAGTCAAAGTATATACTCAATTTGTACACTATAAATCAGTATTTGACTCTAGGATAAAGTTAATCACTATGAACAGTATAAACATGGTTACATACTTTCTTAATTAGTTTTGAAATTTAGCTTTCAATCCATTGATATTAAAGTTTCAATTCACCAAAAAGATATAAAATAGCTATGAAACTAATTATAAGTCTAGCATTTTCATCATGTTGAAATAAACATCAACTCACAGCCTCATTAAATGTAAAATGATCAAATGCTGAAAAAAGAACAAAATTTGCCAACTTAATGTAATTAATATGCTTTATATTATCATCATCATCATTATCTTCATCATCACTGATTTCCTCTTTACGTTTCAGTAAATGACATTCACACATTTATACTAAAGGTATAATTAAGAACACAGATCATTTTCTTAAACCATGCCAGAGAGCAACAATGCTTAATATGTACATTTTCAAGTATACCTACGGGGCTGTAAATATAGTCAGTGTTAAACTTCTACAATTAACTAAAAGAAGTGTTTATGCTACACATAAATTTTAAAAATGTCCTCTGTGGAAATCTAAAGAGGTGCAAATTAATATTAAAAAAACCATTATGGCTCTTCTTCAGATTAAAAAACATAAAGTATTCTCAGGTTCACAAGCCACCCAGTATGATTCAAACTTCACATATCAAAATAGAAAGACAACCTATTATTAACACATGAAAATTCTTGAATATCCCTAAATGCCAACTCCCAATATCATGAATCTAAAAAGAGAGTCAAAGGAAAACAGTTCTCTTGATTTTATCATAAAAATCATACTTACATTGTATTTTAAAATATTTAGAGAAAAGAAATGGCTTAATGAAGTAAAACCTTGCTTTGACTACAGAGATTTATTTGTGTATACTAAATGTTCAGTACGTGCTTATTGGACTAAATTTCTTTGTTCCAAATAATTAAAATTTGAGGGATAAATATACAACTAGTCTGTTGGTTCAACAATACTCTTAAAACTTAGCATGGTACTTTACCATACAGTTCAGAATGAAAGTCATAAGGAGTATTTTTTCATATTGAAAATAACTTAATCTTCACTGTCAACCTTCTTTGAGGTGATGCTTTAGTGTATCTAAGATTTCCAAGTTTCTCATGTGAGACTACTTTATTATTATTTTCACTTCCATCACTGACTACAAGCATCTTTAAAGAAACTCTTAGCATGAAACTTACTGTAAGTAGACCCAGGTTTTTTTAATATAGATTCTAAAAGTCAAGGGTCTTTTATAGCTCTCTATAACTGTGATTCTCAAACACTTTGGTTTCACAGTCTCTTTATGGATATTTGCCATACCTGTCAATATTTATCATGTTAGTAAAGAAAACTGGGAAGTTAAAAAATATTTTAGTGAATGACTAAAAAAACCTACAAATTCATGGCATATTAGCATAAATAACATATTTTATAAGAAATAAATATATTTTCTAAAAAATAAATACTTTTGCAAAATTCCTTCATGTTTGGCTTAAGAAGAGCCAGTTGGATTTTCTTACCCACTTGAGCATTTAATCTGCCGTGGTGTCACAAAATATGTAGTTGCTAAAAATTAAAGTTCATACTTCATGAGAGAATAAGAGGGTTTTTTTTTAAAAAAGTAATTAAGGCCTTAGTATTATTATGAAAAAAGTTTTGACCTCTTGAACTCCCTGAGCCCTTGGGAACCCTCCTCTCCGTGGGTTCTGGGACCACACTTCAAGAACTGCTGCTCTATCTGATAACATTTTAGGACTTTTTAGAACATCCGGGGTATGTATTAATTTAGAAACTCAAAGACTGTCCTAGCATTGCTTCAGACAATAAGCACAAGATTAGAAAAGTTGCTCTAAAGTTTCAAATAGAAAACTCATTACGTCATGGCAACAATTGAATCTTAAAAAGGTAGTAATGAGAAAGGGAACTTTTTTCCTCTAGACTTAATTTTACCTCCCAAGGAATAATCAGCTTTTAGTCATTGTGCAGTCCATGGGGTCTCAAAGACTAGGACATGACTCAGCGACTGAACAAGTCATTTTGAGATGGTGCACAAGGCATAGAATTTGGCAAAAGTTAGAGGCAACTTTAAATATTATCTTCACAGCCTTAAGCATAAAGATTCACTCTACCTCAAACACTTCATCTAGAAAGTGGGGATAATATCTGTTCAAGAGCAAGCACAGAATTAAGTGAAACGATGAGCAGGAAGCGTAAAGCATGCTGCTGCTGCTGCTACGTCGCTTCAGTCGTGTCAGACTCTGTGCGACGCCATAGACGGTAGCCCGCCAGGCTCCTCTGTCCCTGGGATTCTCCAGGCAAGAACACTGCATGCAGAACTAGGTAATTGATAAGACAACAGATATTAAGCAGGAAAGTCAAGGTTACGATCACAGGTGTTGAAGTCAGACAAATGAAAAAGGGATGAGATGGTAAAGAAGCTGCATGAGTCTCAGTCTCTCATGTGCAATGTAACAATAACCCAAGGGTAAGTATCACATTATCACACAGATTAGATAACAAGTGTATACAAAGCACCTGCCACATAACAGGTGCTGTCATGAGGAAGAGGAGGAGAAGGAAAAAGAAATGGAAGGAAATTAAAAAAAAAATACCATGTCAATTTGGAGTTTATAAAATTACAGAAAAGGAATTAGGCCATCCTTAAGAAAATATACACTTGAGAGGAGCAGATTTCAAAACAACTTTTAAATAGTTAATACACCATAAGCGTTAAAAGGAAAGGGGATACAATTTAAAACTGCTAAACTCTAGATATGTAAGTATAACTTGACCTCCTCACTTTTAATAAGGAAAACAGAGTATTCCTCCATGAGGTTGCTTGAGGTTCCATCTTTAGCATCTTCATAACCTAGGCAGTGCATGGTCCAGAAGAGACATTCAGTGAACTGGCAATGCATTATAATTTGCATTGAGTGATGCTTAGGCGTCTAGGAAACATCATAGAATTTAACAATAAATGAACTTGCTAAGGACCTGCATTGGAGTACAGATTTTTAGAAATAGGAATTGTATAGCAGTAATGCAAAAAACATAAAACCATAGAAAGACAGGATAGGAAGAATTAGCATGGGAGTATAGGTGTAATGGTTGACTGACTAAAGCCAGGAGTGAATCTAAGACATATAAATATAAAAAGATTTGAGAGGCGTGTTTTTATTTTTCTTTTTAAGTTAGCAGTTAAAAAGAAGGACAGGGATACCTGTTATTCAAAATAATATAAATGTTTAAATCAATGTTTTGTGACTATATTACAATTTAGAGATGTTAATATACTCTGAAAACATTTTTCAGATGTCTAAATTCTACAGAATTTGCCAGATATTTTATGTTTGAAATATTAAGATCATTTGAAAGCTAAAAACAATGGATCTAAATGAACTATTATATGAATGACTGAAAGAATAGAAGTCAACTCATTTTTAGATGACTTGGCTAATATGTTATAATCGGTAAATGAAAGCCGCACATTCCAAGTAATCAATAATGTTCCCAGTGGCATTTTTATTTCTAACAAAATTTCATTTCTAGATTCCCAGATGCATTCAAAACAAGCCTAACAACTTTAATTTTTAGAAGGCAAAACGTCAAATGAATATTACCCATTTCAAAATTCAAGAATATGCAGTTGAGTGGGAATGTACGGAAAAGAAAAGAAAATAGCAAGATTATGTGTGCTTTCAGCCAAAGTATTCATAATCCTTAATGTAAGAGATTTTAAAGGTCAATAATGATGGAATATTCCCATTTTATCATTGTTTCCTATGGCGAAGTAAGTATAACATCTTAAATATCTATTACTAACTATGGAGAAGAATCATTTTGGGTTCACATTACATTTGATTAACGCATATGCTTTTGGAAAGCTTAAAAATGTTCAATGTTCCTGAGAAAAATACACTCAACTTTTTCAGTTTACGTGATTATTGTAAGCACAGGTTAATAATATACATTCCAATTAAAAACCTACATGGTCCTTTTTTAAAATGGAATAAAAGACAACAACATAAATTTGACTATTTTAGATGTCTTCTGTAAGTCAATCATTCAGGATATGCCCTTCTGTGATAGGTTTACTTCACTTACCTGAGGACCATTGGAAACAAAGTACTACAAATCAAGTTTTAGTTAAAGAAGATGGATAAGAATTAGATCTAGAGTTAAAAATGCTATGTCATACACTTAAAATTTCAGAGAGTGGAGCAACTGTTGTGTGTTCCTGCCAAACTAAAATAATTTTTTTAAAAAAAGGGAAGCATGTAAGTACAGCTTTTCATAACTCTTTTGTTATGTAAAAAGAGATTCAATTGGTGAGGCATATGCATTAAATATATTTGAAATATCCATACATAAAAAGAAATAATCTGCTTAATTATGAGCACCTCTAATAAGGAAATCTGGGGGAAAGTCATGTGCTCTTAATTACAAATACATGGCTACGGCACTTTAGATATTACAAAATAGTTTCTTAAAAACATATACTTTATATAATAGATCTAGGAATATACCATTGATTCTTACTGTTTTAAAGAAAGTTATTTCATTTACTAACTATTCATTCTCAATTGTGTTCTTTTATAATTGAATGTTCAAAGATTTAGAGATATATAACATAACTACCTACTAAGGAAACACCATTTTGCTTTTATAGGTATTTTATTACATCAATGGAAATTTCTCTGTATCCTTCTATGACTTAACTCATAAGCTATAACATAAAAATTACTATCAACAATGTAGACCAGCCATAAAATTCAATTAAAAATCCCTACATTTTAAGCAGTTATAGTAGCATAATGTGTAAACATGAGCTGAAGTGATGTGTAGCTCCTAGAGCATGTCACATTTAGAAAATAAATGTTTTAACTTTTTCATCACTTTCTCACTGCAAAGAATATTTGAGGGTCTCTTTAAAATCTTAAATGTACCAGAAAACTTAGTGCTTTCATTAAAGAACAATGGACATGCTCATAATTTGTCTTAGCTAAATCTCTTCAGCAATATTACTGCTATATGTTTTTGTACTCCAAACCATATATCCCTTGTTAATTCATTTTTTCAATAAATGTTGGTTGCAGACACTGTTCTTATCACTGGGATTAGCAGTGAGTAGTAGGACAACAAAATCTCAGTCCCCATGAGGCTGACATTCAAATAATCCGATGCTAGATACATTACGTGGCATGTCAGATCATGATAAATGCTATGGAGAATATAAAGTAGGAAAGGAGGATAGGGAGTATTTTTGCATTGAGAAGGCAGATTGTGATTGAAAATAGGGCAGTTGGTAAAAGCCTTAAAAAGACGGTGACAGTTGAAGAAGACCAAAAAAGAAAAAAGCAAGATCTATGAAGAGGATTCCAAGAAGAATGTGACAACAATGCAAAGACCCTGAGGCAGAAGTATGCTGAGATGTTTGAGAAAAGAAGGGAGGCCAACATGACTAAACCCGAACGTGTGAAAGTGAGAGTGGGCGGGAAGGCAGTCAGATTGGAGAAGAAGCCAGGAGTCTGTGGTGCATGAGATGCTAGGCCACCAGAGGACTTTTATTATTGTACTCTTCATGAAATGGGAAGAACAGAGATAGCTCTACACAGAACAGTGACCTGGTCAGACACGGGTGTTCATAGAAGCATTCTACCAGTTGTAAAGGAGAAGACAGAAAGCAGGGAATCAGGCTAGAATACTTGCACACTGATCCAGGCAAGAAATGGAAAAGGGTAAGAGAGGGGTATATCTGGGGCTACACTAGGTGTTGGTATAAGAGAGGCAGGACTCAAAGACGGCTCCAAGGAGTGGGGCATGAGCAAGTAAGGAAAAATATGTAGTAACTAAAAATGGAAATGAGACGATTGAGGAATGTGGAGATCTGAGGTAGAAAGACCAAGAATTTCTTGTACAGACTTTAAATTTGAGATATCCCAAACTGAGCACCTCCTCCAAAAATAATTTGCCTCAGGCAGAGACACTAACACTGAACTGTTTTTTTTTTTTCATTCATAAGGTAACCAAATGGCTTATGAATAAATAGACACAAATTATGTTCCTCTTTCAAACTTTGTTAGGTTTAATTGGAAATAGTATGTCTTTAAAATATAACAGCTTAGTTAATATTTGTTTTCATGATTCTTCCTCACAAACTCTTTTTTTTTTTTTTCATTTATTTCATTTACTGACTAGTCACTGCATGTGAGTTCTTCCTGCAAACATTGGTGAACACAGAGAGAAATCTGTTCCGCCCTTAAGGTGCTCATAGCCTACCAACAGAGGGAGAAAATAACATAGTATTTATACATTTTGAAGATTTGAGAGGCAAAGTGGAAATGCATGGTTTATATCAACTGTGTTCATATACGTGGTTTAATGCATTTATTCTTATAATATTTAACTGTAATCTATGTGACTTTCATAACATATATAAAGAAATGGATGATTGAAAGTGAAAGTAGCTCAGTCTTGTTCAACTTTTTGCAACCCCGTGGACTATACAGACCATGGAATTATCCAGGCCAGAAAACTGGAGTGGGTAGACTAACCCTTCTCCAGCGGATCTTCTCAACCAAGGAATTGAACTGCGGTCTCCTGCATTGCAGGCGGATTCTTTACCAAGTGAGTTATAAGGGAAGTCCAGAGACAGAAGGAAGACTGTATATTGTTTTATGAAAATTAAGACAATGGCATCGTGAAGCTTAAAGAATAAAATTATCTCACGTTGAACTAGGGATACATCTTCATTTGCATTTACAGGTATGAACAAGGCACTCTGGGTCAAGTGCATACTCTGGAGTGGGGAAGGTCTCAATAGAAATATGAACATTGGAAATGTAGTCCAATAAAGGAAAGATGACATCTTTGGCAGAGGAAACAGCAACTTTGAATTTACAGAAGCACAAAAAATAAAAAGAAAGCTTTGTGGGCAAATAGGTAGCTAGATCTTTGAAGGGAAAGTTAGGAGACTGGAAGGGGAACATAAAAGGAGGGGCCAACAACACTATGTTCAAATTTAATATTGATTTTCAATTCCAAAAGATTAAAAGTTAAACCTAAACCAAGCTTAAGGAAAACTATTTTTTTAAATAATAAATGTCACTCAAATCAACCAGTCACTTCCAATTTATTCATTGGTTTACTTCTCTAATTAGTCTAGTAAGGTATCATTTTTTGTGATACTGCAGGTTTTAAGGGGCTTTCTGGCCTAGAATCTCATGGCACTTCTTTGAGAAGTGTGTTATCTATTTGAGGTGGTGTTACCTATTTTAAAACAACACTGTGCATATTTGAACACTGCTGCTGCTGCTGCTGCTGCTAAGTCACTTCAGTCGTGTCCGACTCTGTGTGACGCCATAGACGGCAATCCCCTGTCCCTGGGATTCGCCAGGCAAGAACACTGGAGTGGGTTGCCATTTCCTTCTCCAACGCATGAAAGTGAAAAGTGAAAGTGAAGTTGCTCAGTCATGTTCGACTCCTAGCTACCCCATGGACTGCAGCCTACCAGCCTCCTTCGTCCACGGGATTTGCCAGGCAAGAGTACTGGAGTAGGGTGCCATTACCTTTCTCCAATTTGAACACTAATGTGGTGTAATACCTATTGTTTGATGCAGAGGTTTAATTGTACATGATGTTTTTCCCCAGTGAAGACAAATGTTAT
The DNA here is from genome assembly GCF_042477335.2 of Ovis canadensis. Taxonomy (NCBI): domain Eukaryota; kingdom Metazoa; phylum Chordata; class Mammalia; order Artiodactyla; family Bovidae; genus Ovis; species Ovis canadensis. Next base: position 60,826,937 of record NC_091254.1, read on the forward strand.
TGACAAGGCTTCCCCAATCTCTTCTCCACTTCCCCCATGATATCACTGACACCATTTCACCCTGCCGTTGGGTGGGCAAACTTTGGCAGTCAATCAAGTTTCAAATCCTAGCTCAGCCATGCCAAGTGTATGACACTGGGGAATGTGTTTGACCTCTCCGTGTTTTAGTTATCTCCAAGGTGAGATGTCCATCTCTGGCCCTGTCTCTGCATCACACTATTGTGTTGAAAGGCTCACCTATGTAAAAGTACAGTGACTTTTTCATCCATAGTAAGTGCTCAATAAATTGAAGTCACAATTATTAATGTGAACTGAATCCTTGTGTCGAACAAAGAGGACAGAGATAAAATTAGTTTAACATCTTCTACTGAAACGCACTTTTTGTAATTCTGTTTCTTTGTACTATAGTCACGGGAACTGGGAAAGATCTAAAACTGGAGATGATATAAATACTTTGATAAATTTTACCACCTAAAATGTATTAATGTTTACTTGTCTTATAAACTTATTTTGTGTTGTGGAAAATGTGTACAAACAACTCCTTGTTAAATGCTGTACACCATAAATTTTGCCCTCAAATAACGTTCATGTGGGTCATGATTAAGTTGCTAGTTCTCAAAAGCCTATTTAAATCACTACATGTTTGAAAAATTGTATTTGCAAACATTTTCCAACTTGAACTATTATTTATCATCTATTTAAAATAGAAAACCTATTTTCATAGTTCTATTTCCAACTCAACAGAGACCTTCCTTCAGCAGTAGTAAAAATTATGCGGGAATAGTACTACGGAGCAGAAACTTGCTAATTTTCCACATTTATAAAGGAAAATAATCTTAGTATAAAATTACCTCTGGTTATTCTTGAAAATTATTCATTCTTAAATTAGGGTTTGTATTTAAACTTTAAAGTCTTAGAGTTCTCCTCATTTTTACTTGGAAAAATATAATATCTTATTTGGGGATACAACTCAAAACGTATCACTTTCCTGAACCACAAAACTCTATCATTAAAACCTAAGGGCTAAAAAAAAAAAATCTAAGGGCTGCTGTTGTTGTTTAGTCAACTAAGTCATGTCTGACTCTTTTGCGACCCTGTGGACTATAACCCATCAGGCTCCTCTGTCCATGGGATTTCCCAGGCAAGAATTCCAGGATAGGTTGCCATTTCCTTCTCCAGGGCATCTTCCCAACCCAGGAATAAAACTTGCATCTCCAGTATTCACAGGCAGATTCTTTACCACTGAGCCAAAAGTGAAGCCCAAATCAAAGTGTAAATAAGATTTACACAAAATCCAAGTGTAAAAGTTAAAACTTGACAATATTATTATAATTTCACACTGATAATATAAATAAAGAGACAAATGAACATTCATTTCAAAATTGAGTTTTAACAGAATGACAGAATTGCACTGTTCACATATTTAAAACAATCTAATACCACTTCAGACAAAATTGTTGAAATTCTCTAACCCACAAATTAGAGGCAAGTGAGTAGCTAAATCAAATGAATTAGGAGTACAATTTCATTAAATGTAATGTAATTTTGGCATCAAAGAGATTTATGAACTCTACAACCTGAACAGCAGAAATACTGTTAAACAATTCCTAGGCTTTCTAGGGGAAAAAATGCTACCCTCTTTTCTGTTCTGAGCAAAAGCAACAGATAACAGTTTTATATTCCATCTACTTATGTACCACCTGAAGAAGGCAATGGCACCCCACTCCAGTACTCTTGCCTGGAAAATCCTATGGACAGAGGAGCCTGGAAGGCTGCAGTCCATGGGGTCGCTGAGGGTTGGACACGACTGAGTGGTTTCACTTTCACTTTTCACTTTCATGCATTGGAGAAAGAAATAGCAACCCACTCCAGTGTTCTTGCCTGGAGAATCCCAGGGACAGTGGAGCCTAGTGGGCTGCCATCTATGGGGTTGCACAGAGTCAGACACGACTGAAGCGACTTAGCAGCAGCAGCAGCATGTACCACCTTCTGAGTTTAAAAGAATTTTACAAACCATATGCCTTTCTTGAACTGGAATGGTACAGCAGGAAAGACAAATTAAGACATTTGTTCATGTGTATTTTATTACATGTGCAGGTAAATAAAATTGACTTCAACTCTCCTGAATGATATACCTTCTTTTCTCTGTAATTATATCATTTCAAATCAGCAACTTCATTAATGTGAGAATGGTCACACTCTGATTTAATACTAGTTATGCTAATATTACATATTTTATTGTTATGTGTGTTACAAAACAACTTTCAGATTTGTTGCATTACTTCTTTATAGACCAACCTTATTTATACACACATATAAAATACACACGTGATTCTCTGGTGGCTCAGATGGTAAAAAAAAAAAAAATATGCCAGCAATGCAGGAGACTCAGATTTGATCCCTGGGTTAGAAAGATCCTCTAGAGAAGGCAATGGCAACCCACTCCAGTAGTCTTGCCTGGAGAATTGGACAAGGAGCCTGGAAAGCTACAGTACATGGGGTCACAGAGAGTCGGACACGAATGAGCAACTCTCATTTTCATTAATACGCAAAAAAAGGTAATTTAGAGGACTGAATGGAGAAGGCAATGGCACCCCACTCCAGTAATCTTGCCTGGAAAATCCCACGGGCGAAGGAGCCTGGTAGGCTGCAGTCCATGGGGTTGCTAAGGGTCGGACACGACTGAGCGACTTCACTTTCACTTTTCACTTTCATGCATTGGAGAAGGAAATGGCAACCCATTCCAGTGGTCTTGCCTGGAGAATCCCAGGGACGGGGGAGCCTGGTGGGCTACCGTCTATGGGGTCACACAGAGTTGGACACAACTGAAGGGACTTAGCAGCAGCAGCAGCAGAGGACTAAAATCTAATGTGAGAAAGTGTTTTAATAATAAAGATACAAAATATATGAAATAAGAAAGCAAATAAAACTCTTTACTATAATTTCCATTCTGAGTATCAAATCATGGCTGGTAGCATTAGGTGTGCATGTGTGCTAAGTCACTTCAGTTATGTCTGATTCTTTATGACCCTAGACTATAGGTAGGCTCCTCTGTCCATGGGATTCTCCAGGCAAGAATACTGTCAGGCCTTCCTCCAGGGAATGGTCCCAACACAGGGACTGAAGTCAAGTCTGAAGTAAGGCTGAAAATCATACAAGATATCAATATCTTAATCAGTTGTTTGAAACTCACTGAAGAAGAAAATATGATTATTTCTGTATTTGTCACCCTAAATAATGTAACTAAAAGATTCAGATATCCTTGACTACCCATGATCAATGAGAAAGACACCAATGTTGTAGAAAGAATATATATTTTGAAATCAAAATTAGTAGATTCAAATCCTTCTATTCACTAGCTTGGTCAAGTCAAAATTTTCAGAGCTTCAGAGCCTCTCTTCAAAACACTGCAAAGCATGTATAAAATACATTCATTCTCAAATAATGGCCATTTGAACTTACTTGACTGGAGAGTTTCTCTATCTTTTCAAATGATACATGCCCAAATCTCAAGGCATAGGTGGATATATTTAGCTTAACACAAACTTTCCATATGATTTTGATTTGCTTACACTTATAATCGTCAATGAAAATCCAGGAATCCATGTCACGTATAAATATCTATGCTTCTATGACTGTTCTGTTCACAATGGTCATTGTATATAAATTATATAAATGGTCATTATATATATAAATTATAAATTACATGAACACTGTCTAATAGTCAAAGTTTCTGCAGACGGAATCATGAGATGGATGTGAGGTAGCTAGCAATTTTCCCTTTATATTGACAAACACATGTAAAGGGGTCTCAAATTATAAAAAGTTAATTAGACTAGAATTCAGCAGTTCTAAAAACTAGCTTTTTACAGGAATCACCTGGAGTTTAAATACATACATACACAATTCACAGAATCCTACTCTTAGAGATTATGATCTTGATGGTTTGAAGTAAGTCCAGTTATTTTTTAAAGATCCCCAGAAGATTCTAAATTGCCGTTATGATTGAAAAGCCTTGAACTACCTGAACGATATGGTCCCTTTGACTCAGATTCCATAATTCTAGGTAAAATCCAATTTAAATAATCACATATGGTTCAAAGTAGGATTTACTTTATACTTTGTATTACTGCAGGGCAGTTCAAAGAACCAGTAGGTCAATAACATAGTGTTGTCTCACTGCACTTTTCTGGAAATGGTTTATTTACAAACACCTCTGCTCTTTTACCTTTTTGCCTGCCTGAGGCAAGATGGTGAGAACTGGAATCCACAGGGAGATGAGAAAGTCTCTCAGGCATTATCAGAGTGGTTAATATATGACAAGCTTGCCATCTAGGCAAAAAAACACTAGAACAGAAATATTCTATCTCCCTTTCGTAAACAAGAAAATACATCATGGGAAGAATATACTATTCTTCAATTATTTATGTTGCATTACATATGTTTCTTTTACACAGTTCTACAAAATCACTGCAGATGGTGATTGCAGCCATAAAATTAAGACACTTACTCCTTGGAAGGAAAATTATGACCAACCTGCTGCTGCTGCTGCTAAGTCGCTTCAGTCGTGTCTGACTCTGTGCGACCCCATAGACAGCAGCCCACCAGGCTCCCCCATCCCTGGGATTCTCCAGGCTAGATAGCATATTAAAAAGCAGAGACATTACTTTGCCAACAAAGATCGGTCTAGTCAAGGTTATCGTCTTTCCAGTGGTCACGTATAGATGTGAGAGTTGGACTGTGAAGAAAGCTGAGCACCGAAGAAGTGATGCTTTTGAACTGTGGTGTTGGAGAAGACGCTTGAGAGTCTTGGACTGCAAGGAGATCCAACTAATCCATTCTAAAGGAAATCAGTCCTGGGTGTTCTTTGGAAGGAATGATGCTGAAGCTGAAACTCCAGTACTTTGGCCACCTCATGAGAAGAGTTGACTTACTGGAAAAGACTCTGATGCTGGGAGGGATTGGGGGCAGGAGGAGAAGGGGAGGACAGTGGATGAGATGGCTGGATGGCATCACCGACTCGATGGACATGAGTTTGAGTGAAATCTGGGAGTTGGTGATGGACAGGGAAGCCTGGTGTGCTGTGATTCATGGGGTTGCAAAGAGTCAGGCACGACTGAGCAACTGAACTGAACTGAGCTGAACAACATCATGAAAGAAAGTGAAAGTGTCGCTCAGTCGTGTCCGACTCTTTGCGACCCCATGGACTATACAGTCCATGGAATTCTCCAGGCCAGAATACTGGAGTGGGTATCCTTTCCCTTCTCTAGGGTATCTTCCCAACCCAGGGATCAAACCCAAGTCTCCCGCTTTGCAGGAGGATTCTTTAGCAGCTGAGCCACAGGGAAGCCTTTCAACATCACACTACAAAGTAATTCATAACTTTGTTTTGCTTTCTGGGTTTTCCATTTTTATTAGTCTTGTAATCATTAACTTACTGTATGAATTTTATGCTTCATAATAGAATGGAATAAGAAATACGTTTTTGTATTTTCACCTATTCTATACTGTTGGGTGATATATCTAACAGATAATATCTGTTAGATCAGAATCTCCTTCATCCATCTTTCTTCTAAACAAACAATAACAGAACATTATTGCTATATTTTTAAAGACTTTTCTTACTCTGAATAAAGTTGATACCCTAGTATCATTTCCAAATGTTTCATAGTTTCTAGTCTAAAAGTAAAAAGTGAGGAAAATAACATTTCTTACCTATGAAGTTTAATGCAAACCCCAATCCTATAGCATATTTTTTAAAGATATACAACAAACTTTGCTGGCATTTGCAAAAATATACTATAACACCATTTGTCTGTTTTATTTATGCTGTGTAAATTACATATTATGTTACATAATGTGTATAATGCTAGACCATGAAAAACAGTTAGCCAGATATTTCATACAGTGAATAGTCCCAAATTTAACATGAATCTCACTTGAAGGAATAACTATTAGTTCATGCAAATATGCTGACTAATGGTTATTTGATGGCATGGTAAAATTGGATTATCAGCCTACACAGCTTCACTGAGCTAACCTGAGAGTATAAAAGTAGTACTATCAAAAAAAAAAAAAATAATGTTTTACACTCTGGGAAAGTCAACACAAAACTTCCTATGTCTTCCCAACATCTCTAATAATTAAATTTTGTTTTGTGTATCCAAACATGCATATTTCTTAACATGTTTTCCTAAATAAGTACAAAACAAACTACAACACTGCAAGTCACTAAACTATTTGGCCTACTAGGAAACACTGTTAAAAGAAAAATCTGTGTGTGTTTTCTTTAATTACAAAGACCCTATCTAATTTTAACTGCCTCCTTTTTTTCTTAATAATGAGCTGACCTTCTCTTCTCCTTAACCCTTTTTTATCAAAGCCATCTACACCCACTTTGCCGTCTGTTTCTCTAATCTGCAATTATTTATGTTTTCTTCATGCTGCTTTGTCCTCCATGGGAGCAAAATTGTATTTGGTGAAATATAGAGCTAATTATACCATGAACCCAGCAACAAAAAGACAGAGCAGATGTTACTTCAGACGTGCTAAAAGTCCTCATGCTTAATGTGCATATAGTCAAACACTGAGAGGAGTCATCAAAAACAATATCTAATCAAGGCAGTTTTAGACATGCAAATCTTTGTAACACCAGAATTAAATGGAGAAATTCTGTCAGTATTTCCGGAACTCACCATGTGCTTGCCAGAATAATTATATTAGGTAGTGATTTCTAATTAATATAATAAATGTGTGAGTCTACATTGTTTCTATCCCGGTGGGGTAGAAATCTAGGGAGGCAGAAATGGAGATCATATGCTGTGAGTTAATAACACAACGCACAATGTTTTCATTGAGAATGTGTTTCCATGATGCCAAAATAAACTCTTTGAATGTTTTCGAGTTGACCAGCAAAATATATTTTATTCTCTTACATGCTTTCTTTTTATTCACAGTGAATCATTTATATCATCTACTCAAATGAGTTTCTCTTCGCTAACTTAGTATATTTCCACCTAAGATTCAGTTTTGTTTCTGTTTTTTTAAATATGTGGGTACATAAATATGTCAGTGTAGCTATCATGGCACAATGGTTGCTTTTTTTGGCAAAAATTGAAAATAATTTTTGACTTATTGGATTTAAATCAAAATTACTTGTCCCAAACACATTCCCTCTCCACCCCCTCATTTCTGCCACTGTAACCTGTGTGCAAATGGTAAATTACTCCAGGAAAATGCAAAATGCTTATCATACTGTGTAGTGACTAAAAACAATTCCAAACGCACTGGTTTAAAGTCACTGTATGAGGGCAGTATTTTAAAGGCACACTTTCCACAAAAAGAAGTGTGCCTACACCACAGGGTGTAAAGCCGCTTCTGAGATCTAAAACTTAGTGGGCTCAGCACACGAAACCTCCCTCCTGGTGAGTGTTAAATGTGTTCGTTGAGTGGCTGCACTGGGCATCATTTTCAATGTTTATTTTAGGAAAATAAAGCACCTCTCTTTAAACCTGCGATAGTGTAGCTGAAGAATTCCATCCTATTAGGAAGCGCATAACTTATTCTCCTTCCTGTTATATGCAAAGTCTAAAATAGAATAGTGTCTGGTTTACACAGATATCAACTTTTAAAACATTATATATTGGCCAATTATAAACGGGATAAATGTTCTAACAGCTAATATTTTATATACATTTCCTATTGAAGGAAGTGCTTTATATGTTGTAAGTAATACATTAGCCCAAAGTTTGTTTTAATCAAACTAAATTATATATGTGGCATAGTTAGTTAAGTTAGTTAAGTCGCTTGGTCAGTCGTGTCCGACTCTTTGCGACCCCGTAGACTGTAGCCTATCAGGCTCCTCCGTCCATGGGATTCTCCAGACAAGAATACTGGAGTGGGTTACCATTTCCTTCTCCAGAGGATCTTCCCAACCCGGGATCAAACCCAGGTCTCCCGAATTGCAGGCAGATTCTTTAACCTCTGAGCCACCAGGGAAACCCGATATATGTGGCATACATGATATATACTATGTCCAGCGTAAATAAAATTTCAAACATTTTGTGTTTATTATAAAGGAGAAAGAAAGGCTACTTGTATGTTTGAAAGAATGTGAGAGTAACTTTGAAAATATTGATATTTCTATCATTGTCGAATATAACTGTTGATATTATATGTCTTCTAGTTAAGCTGTTATATCAGATTATGAGGGAGCCGATATGATAAGTTCACAAAAATTGTCTGATGTAATAAATATATTTTAGAAAATTCTACTTATAAAGTTTAATGTTACCATATTCAATGAATATAAAATGCAATATAAAACACATTCATGTAATTTAACAATCTTTATTGAATTTTTTACATTTTATTTTCCAATTGGTTAATTTTTAATTTATTTTATATTTCAAGCAATACTCAAAAACCTGAATGCATAGTTATGATAAAAACACTTATTGAATTGAGGAACATCAAATCAACTGATTACTGAGTTCAAATCAACTGGTTATTGAGTAAAATAAAATGAAATTAATGTTCTAAAAGACAAATAAACAAGGTGAATTCTTGAACTTTCCACAGTGGAACTTAACACCTTTGATATTCAATAGGCCAAACAGAACCACTGAAGATGGAGTGCCAACTGTAACTCTACCAGCTTTGTTATCCACTCACTCAGAAGAATGGACAATTTCTTGAGAGGCCAAACTATACAACACTACTTTGGAAAAGTAAAATATCTGAGTGCAGGAATTTTATTTTTATAGTTTCCAATCATTTGGGCCCATTTAGGAATTAAGATTAATCAAGGTAATATAACCAAAATAAAAAAACAAAAACATATTTTGCCCCAGCTTGATTTCTAAGTAGAAGTTATTGCAACCAATAAAAGTCCACACCTTACTACACTGTTGGTGGGAATGCAAACTAGTACAGCCACTATGGAGAACAGTGTGGAGATTCCTTAAAAAATTGCAAATAGAACTACCTTATGACCCAGCAATCCCACTTCTGGGCATACACACCGAGGAAACCAGAATTGAAAGAGACACATGTACCCCAATGTTCATCGCAGCACAGTTTATAATAGCAAGGACATGGAAACAACCTAGATGTCCATCAGCAGATGAATGGATAAGAAAGCTGTGGTACATATACACAATGGAGTATTACTCAGCCGTTAAAAAGAATTCATTTGAATCAGTTCTGATGAGATGGATGAAACTGGAGCCGATTATACAGAGTGAAGTAAGCCAGAAAGAAAAACACCAATACAGTATACTAACACATATATATGGAATTTAGGAAGATGGCAATGACGACCCTGTATGCAAGACAGGGAAAGAGACACAGAAGTGTATAACGGACTTTTGGACTCAGAGGGAGAGGGAGAGGGTGGGATGATTTGGGAGAATGACATTCTAACATGTATACTATCATGTGAATTGAATCGCCAGTCTATGTCTGACGCAGGATGCAGCATGCTTGGGGCTGGTGCATGGGGATGACCCAGAAAGATGTTATGGGGAGGGAGGTGGGAGGGGGGTTCATGTTTGGGAATGCATGTAAGAATTAAAGATTTTAAAATTTAAAAAATAAAAAACTAAAACTAAAAAAAAAAAAAAGAAAAAAAAAATAAATACAGTTTTTATCACCCTTTAAAAAAAAAAAAAAAAAAGTCCACACCTTAGAGAAGCCAGGTGTCAAATGGCAGTGGAGCTGTTCACTAATTCAGCTCCTCCTACATCAAAGGCACTATCTTATCATCTTTAACATCATATCCTGCTAATAAGTCAAAACAAAGGGACTTTCAAAGGAACTATTTTGCCTACCAGTATTTTAATCAAAATAGTAAACAGAAATACTTCCTTTGATTTCATTTAGTTTCACCCTTGATTGGCAAAGTGGTCTATAAATATAGACATGTATGAAGTGATATTTATGCAAAACAGCTTGAATTTCAGAACCACTAGAGATGTGACTCACTTTAATCAAATGCATTATATTAAAATGTTACCTAAGTAGTGGACCAATTTAAAACGTGATTCGATAAAAGTCCTGATTAACATGAGACATTTCAGGAAAACTCCATAGATGAGTATGCCTGTATGTTAAGAGAATCTAGTGTTTTACATGTTTAATAATATTTGGTTCACTGAATCAATAATCATTTTTTAAAAATACTAAACTTCTACTACTTCAACATAGTCTTCATACTAGGAATATATACCCTGGTTTGAATCATGCACGCTTTTAATGCAATAAGATGTTCATTTTTGAAAGATGTAAATAAAATAACAAGACTTGACATTTTTATTGCCATAGAAAATATTTGAGGATGACTATAATTTTTCTTTTTGTAATCCCAACAAGGTTAGTAATTAGAAATGTATTAAAACTCCAGGAATTAAAGCATTTGGTTTAGTGGAAATTTGAGCATAACTTTTGAATACATTAAATATACTAAAATGTATTTTATAGTGTAGATATCTAGAAATGTATTAATTTCCAAATAATACCATATGTATTCTTATAAAATTCTCAAATTTTTATCAAAGACATTTTCCCCACAAAAAGAAGCTGGCTCACAGTGCATTAAGAGACAGATGCTATATGACACTGTGAAAAATTAAGATTTCATTCACTGTTTTCACCAACTCTAAATTACACTTTCATTAATAAAGAAAACAAGTTACAAGGTCCTATTTTTACCCCATGCAAAGTCCAGAAAAGAATATGGAGGAGGGAAGATGATAGACGTCGTCTTTCAGACTCTCATTTTCTGTAAGTGAAAGTGATTTTTGAACATTGCTGTTGAAGATAATACAAGGTACCAAACTGAAGAACGTATGTGCTATAGGGACTGCGGATGTCTTCACTGTGTCCGATATCTAACACTGAGGGTACGTTTTCAGATACAATGATCGATAATGGTATTCCTCCAATTTAGCACTCACTTCCTTTACTAGTTTCAGTTCAGTTCAGTCGCTCAGTCGTGTCCGACTCTTTGCAACCCCATGAATTGCAGCATGCCAGGCCTCCCTGTCCATCACCAACTCACGGAGTTCACTCAAACTCACATCCATCGAGTCAGTGATGCCATCCAGCCATCTCATCCTCTGTCGTCCCCTTCTCCTCCTGCCCCCAATCCCTCCCAGTATCAGTCTAGTTTACAGAGGTGCTAACTCTTCATGTGATATCAAAATAAATTATATTCTATAGGATGATGAAATTTCTAATAATGCTTGATACATTATAGGTATTTTGATACATATTATATATATATATACAGACAGAATAAACTTGAATGTAACTGTCAATAAAAATTATTTTTAAAATAGAAAGTAACCAAGATTTTGTTTAAGCTGTCCATATTAATACTATTTATCAAGTTTCTTACATGGTAAGAATTAATTCTTACTAAACCAGTTTGATAGAGCCAGTGGCATTAATTCACATTTATTTTAAAAATAGTAAGTGTTAACCTGAAATTTATTCTCAGAAAATGCTCTACACTGGAAATATTTCCAAGGATTTGAGACTTTACAATAGGAGTATTTAAATGGTTACTGATATGATAGATATGAAAAACCTTCTTGATAGTGTGAATACAAAGGTATCAAGAGGTAGAATGAGTGTTGAATTTATGTTGTGGAAAATTGGTCCCAAGTTGGATTTCCACTTCATCAGAAAGCACTTTTGTCTTGTATGCAAACAGTTAATGAAGCATGCTAACACTGAATTGTTTTAACTAGTGTTAGAAATACTTCACCTTTATTCCTCTTTTTCCTTTTGGAAAGTTTTAATACTAACATAAGGAGACACCCTAAATTTCATAACCCAATTCAATTTTTCAGCTACAATGAAAGAATAACTATTCATGCTTTAAATATTTTCATTTATAAATTATTTCCTATTGAAAGGTAGCAAAAGAACCATCAATTCTGCTGCACAATAATAAATGCATGATGAGAATGATCTAGTCATTACATTTTTATCTAGAAGCCTACCTTTAGTTTGAGTATTTTGAAGCAGTGAGCCTTTTGATTTAGTTTTTAAAGCCTCTGGCAGGTGGCAAAATTTTGTTCCAACAACATTCATGTGATTTAGAACAAAGGAATTCTTTCAAGAGGTTTGTGGTTTTACCTTTATACCACTTTCAAAGAAAATGAGATGATCATTTCTTTCACATTAAAATTAAAATAAACATAAGGGGTAGGAAAAATTACACATTATAGCAAATAATTGCACTTAAAAAAGGGCTTTTCATAGATTTATTCAGACCATACTTTATACTCGTAAAAACAAAGTGTTCACCTGCATAACTTTTTCACAATGTGATAATTTAATCCTTACTTTGCATGTCTTCTATTCGATATTAAAAATTCCTATTTTAAATTCAACTGTACAAGTTCATTACTGCTTTGTATAAAACATAACACCTTATATGCTTATCTTAATATAAGTGATTTAGGTTGTACAATTACTAACCAATGTAATTCTAAAATACTGAATAGTTTTTCTAAGTGCCTCAAATAAATGCATTTCTGACATAAATGTTACTTGAGAAAAAAAAAGTCTATAAAAAAAATACTGCACTAAAGTATACCTGACTTTAAAAACCAGCTTTAATTTCAATTATCATCAAATATGAATAGGATTCATCTCTTGAAGTTTTGGTCACTGGTGTTTTAATTCTTCCAGAAAAAAATATTTTGATAAAATATTACTCTTGAAAAAATACTCATGGTAAACTTATTTTACTAAGTATATACAAATATTATTATTATTTTTTTTTACCAGCAGTAACATATATAGCCCTATTTCAGGTAAAGGTGAAGTTGCTCAGTCGTGTTTGACTCTTTGCGACCCCATGGACTGTAGCCTACCAGGCTCCTCCATCCATGGGATTCTCCAGGCAAGACTATTGGAATGGGTTGCCATTTCCATCTCCAGGGGATCTTCCCGACCCAGGGATCGAACCCAGGTCTCCCGCATTGGAGGCAGATGCTTTAACCTCTGAGCCACCAGGGAAGTTTAAACATGATAAATAAGATGCCAACAAAATTAACAGAGCTTGTCAGGTGTGTTATTTCAAAGGAACATGGGTCATATAAAACTAAAGACTTTTTAAATCAGAAATTTTGAAAAGTATTGCATCTGTTCCCTCATTTTAGAAATAAAGACTCTGATGCCCAGAACTATTAAATGAAGCATTAACTCCACATCATGACAGTCTCTTAATTTCCACATTCATGGGAAAGATTTCTATAATGAATCAGAAATAACTAATGTATTTTTAATAGATGTATTTCCTTTCTTCAAAAGGAAATAGATGTATTTGTAATAGGTTTATTTTATGGGTAAGATACAATCATGAATTTATCCTTAAGAGAGGTAATACTCAACTGAGAATAGAGTCACTTGCAAACCAGTTCTATATACACTCCAGGAAAATATTTCTCCTGAATAATATGACTAGCTGATATCATGTATGCATCTAGCATTTACATAAAACATATCAGTTTCAAAAGTTTTTACATTAAAATTTATTTCACCCATTTAAGCTCTTAACCAGATAACATTATATTTGTTTAGAAAAAAATGGAATATTTTGACCTCACTAACAAGGTGATATTCAAAGAAAGAGGGTGCTAATTCAGAACTTCTGATTTTATAGAATAAATGCACCCAGGTGACATTTCCACTCCAAGTTAGACTTAAAGATAACATTTATTACCATATAGCAACTGGAAGATTCTTAAAAATAAACTTTATTCTCAGGTCTTTAAATAAAAATAGATCAATTAAAATATTAATTTTAATGTCTTAGTTAAATAGTAAATAATATTTCAGATGAAGAATATGGTATATTTGTTCCTTAATTTAACTTAAATTTAATTATTCTATAATCAATGAGAACTAAGCAAAGTGGTTCTTCAAAAGGAAAATGCATGAGCTTGAGTATGCCAAATTCATTCTATTTTTTTTTAACAGTGATTATTTAGTAATCTATACCACTAGGAAAACAAGAGCCTTTAGATTCATGGTCGATAGGGAATACACACCAAGGAATGTAAAAGCATAGTTTGGGGATATAAAGGTACAAAGGTTGGGGCTGTAACCATATCTGTCTTTAAGAATACACTATAATTAAGGAAGATATGAAAGAAATTATAATCCACATGCAAATTTAGACAAAAAATAAAAAATTTAGTTTTTTAAAGCTTTATTTTAAACTTGAAAGGAGAAAATAGTCCTTTCTTTAAAGCAGGTAACATTTTATAACAGAGATGTTAAGCAACAATACTATAATAGAGTTTATTCTAAGCCACAAAGGTCCATATTGTCAAAGCTATCATTTTTCCAGTACTCATGTATGGATGTGAGAGTTGGACCATAATGAAAGCTGAGCACCGAAGAATTGCTGCTTTGGAACTCCGGTGTTGGAGAAGACTTGAGAGTCCCTTGGACTGCACAGAGATCTAACCTGTTAATCCTAAAGGAAATCAGGCCTGAATATTCACTGGAAGGACTGATGCTGAAGCTGAAACTCCAATTCTTTGGCCACCTCATGTGAAGAACTGACTCATTGGAAAAGACCCTGATGCTGGGGAAGATTGAGGGCAGGAGGAGAAGGGGACGACAGAAATGAGATGGTTGGATGGCATCACCGACTTGATGGGCATGAGTTTGAGCAAGCTCCTGGAGTTGGTGATGCACAGGGAAGCCTGGTGTGCTGTAGTCCAAGGGGTCACAAAGAGTTGGACAGGACTGAGTGACTGAACTGAACTGAACTATGAAGTAGATTATTATGCGTCCAATCCTTGGATGAGAACAATGTAGACTAAAAATTAGAAATAATAAGAAACAATGTCCTTCATTCTAGTTTGAAGACTGAAATAAATTTATGTAATATTAGCTACAGTTTTAGTAAACACAAGTAGTAAACTGAGATCTTCAGAAATTGTTTTTTTATCTTGATAGAAAAATTCACATTATTAAAAATCCATTCTCATTACTAAGTTAGTAAAATAAGGAAACATTTTTATCTTGATTAATATACCTCAATATGCCCTTAGAGAATATTATGAATGAGAGAGAAGTAAGAGACATATTCTGCTTAAATCCAAAGGTAAGAAACCAGTATTCAATTTGTTTTCAAAGATTGGGAAATTCATTCAGATGCACTACCAAAATATAAAATAAAAATAAGTGGCAAAACTATCCTGATCAAAGAGAAAAATGTCCTGTATTGCAGTTGATATGATTGTCTTCCTAAAATTTCCAAGCTTAAGAGATGGAGTTTGGACAGCATAATGTTAAGTTATGAGTCTCTAAACCATTTTTAACCCTGGTGGCTCAGTGGTAAGAATCTGTCTGCCAATGTAGGCGACTTGGATTAGATCCCTGGGTCAGGAGGATCCCCTGGAGAAGAAAATGGCAACCCACTCCCATATTCTTGCCTGGAAAATCCCATAGACAGAAGAGACTGGCAGTCTGCAGTCAGTCCAAGCAGTCACAAAAGAGGTGGACATGACTTTGCGACTAAAAGACAAAACGATTTTTAACCACTAAATAGAAAGAGATGATAATACTTATTTGCTCAATTATTAAATGAGAGCAACCAACAAAGCAGGGATATTTGTCATTTTATAGAGGCTTGCAGAAATTATATTCTAAGTTGTTTTGCATTAGTATTCTACTGTCCTGAATATAAAAGTGATGACAGTGTCATTTTGACTATTTTACTCAAGGTCATGCCTTTTTATATCTCCTTATAGAAATTAAAGATGTGGCAAAGATTATTTTCATTTTTAAAATTTTTAGTCATTGGATGCTACTGTATTTAAGAACTAACTCAAAAGCATCTCATAGTTGCCTAACACTGTCTTAAATACATATCACCCATGGCAGTCACAGAAACATACATGTGTATGTACATCAGCATGTGTACGCACTGGTGAAAAGTCAGTCTGTAACACAAAGACAATTGGATATAAGTGCAATTTTTCAAGATTTTTTCAAATATGAGTATTTTATATTGATTAGAAATATTCTTGAATTTTGTTTGATAGATCCCTTCATTAAGCTGGATGGTTATGTTGTGAATATATTGATTATTTGATAACACTGTCAGCAAGAAACAAAAATATATTAAAAGGCCTCTCGACTGTCCCTAGAAATTCTGGTGCTAAGCCTATCTGTATGAAACACATCAAGACAGGTCCTATACAAAGAAAACTTTGGAGAAGTTTTTAATTTCTGAAACATTTAATCCAGGTTGATGTGTTTTTTTGATCATTTGTTTAATGTGAAATAGGAGAGAAATCTAACCTGACAATCACTTTCTTCTCTCTCTCCATCTGACATCTGAGCTTCCTACACACAAAGCAAATCACAGCGAGAATAAGATTATGATGCAATGATCTCGTTGTGAACGTTGCATTATGGCTCAGGCAGTACATAAGCAGTCCCTCGGCACTTGTGCTTACAGCAATTTGAATTTCTCTAGTAGCTCACTATGATTTATGGCATATTTCAGACTTTCTCTTCACCAAGGGAGAACACTGTCAAGTTCATGAGAGTTTTGCAACTAAGATAAAGGAGGGAAAAAAGACCATGCCGAATAAACAGGAATTTGTGTTTTGTTCAAATTTGGGCATTTAAAACTGGATTGGTTGTGAAATTATCTTTGACAGTTGTATTCAATATCATCTCATACACTGAACAGAAAAACCAGTGGTGTTTTAGCGAATCATCCAGGGGTTTATTCAGCTTTCAATTCACATGTAAAACATTGGTTTGATAACAAAAGTTAAGGATTTAGTGTTAACAGTAGAACAGACCTTCAACGGGGACTCATAAAATTCTGCTGTTTATCTTTTTTTGAAACTCCTGTTCTGGCAAACAGGTGGTTTCTTATACCTGCAGTATTTCATTTCCTCATACACAGCTGTGTTAGAAAATGTTTGATTTTATGAACCACATGCCAGACTTGGCAATATTTTTATAACAGACAGAAAAAAGCAAATTGTATTGCTTCATTTATTTTTCCTATACTAGCAATGTAAATTTTCAGATTTAATATCACATGCTTTCTTCATAGCATAGTCCACATTTGTAATATAAGGAGCTGTTTCTCCAGAAATATGGACAATAGCATGAATTCATCCCTAAATTCACATGCAAAATAAAACACTGCTGATGAAAGCTTTTTTGCCTCCTTTTTATTATTATTCATAAAATTCCCTAGGTATGCATGGTGCTTTATAGAGCATATAAAAAGACAAGGTCTTTGCCACAAAGAGTTTATAGTATAATACAAGAAACATATCGTGTAAAACAGTTCAAATGTAGCAAAAACATATTATTTGAGGGACAATTGTGTGAGGATGCATTAAAAGATAGCCATTAAAAAGGATATAGAGTCACAAATGATCTTTTTAATATATTTTTGGGGCAATTTGTTTGACAAGGGTAAAAAATGATAGTGATAAATAATAAATTTGGTAGGATACCCACTCAAATTGTATTTTCAAATTCTCCATAATTGATTAGTTATGTCCACAAAAATTTAAATGCTTTAATATATTTTGTTTCAGAATTGCACTCCTACCTCCTTTCTCCATAATATGGAAGTTGATTTTGATGATTCATAGACACCATTTACTTATGTTATATTACATTATGTGATCAGAGAACATAAATGGAAAACTTTTCATTGTGAGCCCAGTGATTAATCAAACTTAGTAAAGTAAGATGCATAGAGGTTACATTGTCTTCAAAGTCACTTGAGATAGGTACTGGAAAAACTAAACTGGAAATCATGTTTCTGAATTTCTAATTTAATATTTCTTAAAATGAATGAACCTTCTTTTACCTATCTTGATAACCTAGAATAAAGACCCTACCTCCGGTTATACCATCTTAAAAGTCACAAAATGTCAGGCAAGAAATGATCTCCTCTGAGATTCAGTTTACTCATCTGTAAAATGGAAATGCCAATAATATTAACATTTTATGTCTCAGACTAAATGAAAATAAAAAGGCAGATTTGAAAATGAGAATAAAAACTTTCCATAATAAAACCCTAGAATGCCGATATTGAACAAAATGCAACTTGAACCTGTCTCTAAAATGGAGGAAATATTCTATTAGAATGTAAAGCAATTCCTTGAATAAAGAAAAAGCGAGCAGTAACAAGGATATGTATAAAAAGTTATTCTTGCCTAACTCTCAATCATTAAACATTCATTCAGGAGGTTTCTTATTTTTTAAGGCTCGAGTATTTAATAACATTGTTTTATTTATTTATGTATTTGTATACTTTTAAACTTTAATAATGACTTTTTTATCAATGAGCTTACAAAATTTTTGACAATCTGACAATTAAATCTGTGAGCCAGCTCCAATTCACTACTTCCTGCTCCCCATACTCAGAGGTTTTGTATATCAAATGCTAGCTCCAGTCTTTTAGCTTCAATGTCCCATAATTTTCCTCTTGGAAAATTTATGGAACAACCATATATTGACAGCATGTGCCAGTCAGTGCAGCCAAGCTAGCTGTGCCCTCAGGAAGCTGGTAGGCTCATGGATCTGGATGGACATGAAACAAACAGACTCACAAATGAAGATTTTATGAACTCCTCAAAGCGCTTACAGAAGGACCAGGGTGGTATGAAATGGAATGACTTGAGGGCAGAGTTGGAGAACTGACTTAAATTTAGCATGCAGGGAAGGACATTTAAGTAGCGACTGGAAAATGAATAGAAGTCACGAACAAACTGAAGACGGTCCCACCGGCCAGTGCTGGGGAAGGAGAATGTGTATGTTACATAATTGAAGAAAAGCCAGTGTGTAGAGAAGATGAAGCAGGAAGAATAACTCAGAAGGGATTTGAGAGGAGAATCTGAATACATTCTTTATGATGCAGGGTCTTTCAGGCCACTAGAAGAAAGCTGAGCTTTACTCTAAGGAAAATAAAAAGCCAATGAAAATTTTTAAAAGACAAATTTTATGAATCAATTCATGATTGACAGTCATCACAGTACCTGTTATTAACAACAATGAGTTATGATTGTTCAGTTGCTAAGTCATGTCAACTCTTTTGCGATCTCATGGACTGTAGCCTACCAGGTTCCTCTGTCCATAGTATTTTCCAGGCAAGAATACTTGGGTGGGTTGCCATTTCCTCCTCCAGAGGATCTTCCCAACCTGGAGATAGAACCCAAACTTTCTGCTTAGCGGGAGGATTCTTTACCTCTGAGCCACCTGGGAAGCCCAACTTTTATGATGAGAAAAGATGATAAAAGATAAAGAGTGAAATCAGGAAGACTAGATTAAGGGTCATTGTAGTGGCCTATGTGGGGGGTGCTAGTGTGGGTTGCCCCACAAGCAATATGAAGAGGAAAATGAATCCTAAGTAAGGACTGGAGGAAGAATAAACAGATATAGTGATGTATTACATAAGAAAGCAGATGCAAGACAGTGGCAGGGAGCTACGTTAAGAATGATTTCAGATTTTCCACAATTTAGCATGTGGCTTAAACAAAGTTTTAAAAGGTTGCTATTTTCTAAATTTGAGGAAGACTGACCAAAGTTGTAGAGTCCATGTTGGGCCATAAAACTGTATTAATTTGCAATTCATTTCTCTGGGGAGGAATACTAAAATTCTTGGTATGAATTTCAAATAGAAGCATGCGTGCCTACTTAGTTGCTCAGTCATATCTGACTCTTTGCAGCCATATGAACGGTAGCCCACTGGGTTCCTGTGTCCATAGGATTTCCCAGACGATAATACTGGCATGGGTTGCTATTTCCTTCATCAGGGGAGCTTCCTGACCAGGGATTGAACCTGGGTCTTTTGCATTGCAGGCGGATTCTTTACCATCTGAGACACCAGAGAAGCCCTTAGTTAGAAGTGTGTGTGGTATGGTTCAGTTGCTTCAGTCATGTCCGACTCTTTGTGACCCTATGGACTATCACTTGAAAGGCTCCTCTGTCCATGGGATTCTCCAGGTAAGAATACCAGTGTGAGTTGCCATTTTCTCCTCCAGGGAATCTTCCCAATCAAGGGATCAAACCGGTGTCTCTTATGTCTCCTGAATTGACAGGCAAGCTCTTTACCACTAGAGCCACCTGGGAAGCCCTCTGAAACCACCGAGCTGCCTATAAAAGCAGGCTCCTGCTCAGGACACTCTTGGCTGCAGAAGCAAACACACACACCCAGGCACACCAGCTGTGCACATGGCTCCAAAGCCACTCATGTATGAGTGTTGGATCCCTGCGTCTGTGAGGGACC
Organism: Ovis canadensis; assembly: GCF_042477335.2. Classification (NCBI taxonomy): domain Eukaryota; kingdom Metazoa; phylum Chordata; class Mammalia; order Artiodactyla; family Bovidae; genus Ovis; species Ovis canadensis. Next base: position 60,847,239 of record NC_091254.1, read on the forward strand.
AGTCTGACTGGCTCTCACTGGCAGACTTGGAGAACATTGCAGCAGGGGGTTCTCCAGAGGAGAGGATATGCATCCTGACCAACCCTTAAATAGAAGAGGGCACTCCAAATCATTTAGAGCAGAGGATACAATGTTAACTCCGTCTATAAAATTTAATTAGTTTATTGCACAATTTTCTATAGAATGAAAACCAAGAAAATTATATAGGTGGTTGATCTGCTTTGAATAACATTAAATATATGTATAGATATTTTCCATGCATTTATATTATATTATATATATATATATATATATATATATATATATATATATATATATAATACTACAAAAGCAGTTCCAAGGAAGTGGAGGTGGAAATGAGTGACACAGAAACTATTTCTGGAATCCTGAGGAATATTTCTCTTGATATAAGTCTAAGAACTGACACATGGAGGGAAGAAGAAGAAAAAAAACTAGGTAAACTTCAGATATTGCACTTCCCTGGTGGTTTAGATGGTAAACAATCTGCCTGCAATGTGGGAGACCCAGGTTTGATCCCTGGATTGGGAAGATTCCCCTGGAAAAGGGAATGGCTACCAATTCCAGCCATTCTTGCCTGGAGAATCCCATGGACAGAAAAGCCTGGCAGGCTACAGTCCATTGGGTTGCAAAGAGTCAGACATGACTTGAATGTGAATTATTATAAACTCTAAATGTGATACACCAGTGAGAGCAATAAACAAGAAAAGACAACATTAGTATACAAATACCACAATTCAAAAATTCCTCTCAAAATAGAAGAAAACATTTGCATCTATCAATTACTAAAACAGAAATTTTTTTGAAATTAATTATAATTAAGATAAGCATTTGTTTCCAACTAAAATCACATACCATAAATCAAAGAGGTAAATGTGAAAATATCTACACATTAAATCTTAGGAAATATTCTAAAATGATATATTTTAATATAATTCCTTATTCATGGTACACATAAAGAAACTATAAAATTTAAACCATGAAATCATGTGTCTTATTGCTATGTCTACATGTAGAGTCAATATTCAATTTAAATTATAAATAAAATATAGCTTCCATTTAAAAGCTTCAAACTTATTTTCAATTCATAAGTATAGGAACAATTTAAACCACTTTTGCACGTTATTTTATCTATCAATAGTAATTAACATAGACTTAATCTGCCTAATGTTAATGACCACTGTTCTTCCGTAAATCCCAGTTAAACCAAGCTTATTAGGGGCTAATTAAAGGAAGTCTTATGTGCACTGAATAAAGTAATGTCTGTTTTTAAAGTTGGAGTATATATTTTGTCTGATAAAACGAGCAAAACTTTTCAATTAAAAGTTTACAGGCTGATTATTGATTTCTAAAAAAAAAAAAATGCCTATGAAATAACTGACAACTTCGTTCTTCCTATCTGAATGTGCTTTTTACTGGTGGGGCAATATGATAATATATTTCCTGAACATAACACTAGCTTCAGATTGCTCCAAATAGTCAATAAACACCCTTTGGATATATTCAATCAGGATCAACTAGTGATAAGTGAGGAATGTTGAAGGCATGTAGAGGAGGAAAGAGGGTTTCAAATAATGCCAAGACATTAGAAATATTAGTAACTCCCAACATTTTAAAAATTATTTGTATGTATGTGTGTATACATGTGTACAAGCACTTTATTATGTTATTTCTGTTTTCTAATAGACTTTAGTGCTTACAATGTGTCACACTGTGTTTAATAACTGTTAACAATTTAACCCAAATAATCCCTGAGTCTTATGAAATATTTTTAATTATTATAGTTATAATACAGATGAGAAACTGAGATACAAAAATGCTAAGATTCCAAAAAGTCACATGAAGAACAGAAAGAACAGAGCAATACTTTACACCCAGGCAGTTAGGCACCAGATATTGTGATCTCAACACTAAACACAAAGTTGTGTTGCCTCTAAGTTTTCACTTAAATGTTCTTTCTCTCTCTCTCTCTCTCACACACACACACACTTTCTCTCTTATCGTCTCTCTCTCTCTGCCTCCATCCCTGCCAATGACATCTTTTGAGGAGGCAGCAGTAAATACTATCTGTTACTAACAAAGTTTGGTGCAGTTTTAGGACTGAGAGAAAAAGAGACTGGCATATCAATAGAAAGCTATAGGCATGAAAATTAGGTATAGACAAAAACTTAGAATTTGAGGTTAAATATGACTATAATGTGAAATTATCTGTGGCTTTAAGAAAACAAAAATGATGTCGAACTCCATTACATGAGGGATGTTTTTTGGTTTTGTTTTGCTTTAATCTAAACTGACAAGGAATGAGTTCCGAATAGTGTAAAACATATATGTGTGTGTGTGTGTGTGTGTGTGTGTGTGTGTGTGTGTGTGACAGAGTATGTGACATTTGTTTGTTTTTAATACAGTTTTATAGTTCAAATTTGGAGATAAACTGACGTGATTTTGGTACTGAGGGACAACACTGTCTTGCAAATCTATTTCTTAGGTCATCAATAATTTTGACAAATTAGGTAAGATTGTCTACTGAATGACTTCCTTACCTGTTTTTATCAATTTGTTTCTTTTCTACTCATTGCTTTTGTCACCTTTATTTCTCAACTTTAGTGATTTATAGCCTACTAATCAGAATCTCTGGTTATTGACTACATGTAAAACTGCCTGCACTATATAAGTCTATGATATGGAAATTTCAAGCCACAAATCACTCTAGATTCTTGGGAGAATAAGTAAATGTTATGCAATTATGTTACAGTCTTCATTTTAAAAAGAAACTTTTACAAATAAATGACCCATTTGGCAGACTGTACTTTGAAATATCACAATATTATGCTGAAATACAAAACAGAAAATAACACACAATAATTGAAGACTTAGAAGAATAAAATAGTTACAAAGTTGTCTACTACTATGACTTAGTTTAAAAAAATACCTCATGACAAAATTAATATCATTAGAAAGCAGTGATCTAAATAAACTTGTATATGCACTTCTGCATAAATTTATCTCATCAATCACAGGAAGTAGGTTTGGTACTATAAAGAGAAGATATTACTAGCAACATTTTCAATCACAGTGCCATATATCCAAAAGCAATCAATAAAGAAACATACAGGAACTGACAAACAACTAGTCAATGGAATCATTTTTCCTGAAATATTTAGCAATAGCCTTTTAAAGTAATTGCTTGTGGTCAATGCTACTCATATTTTGGGCTGCTTGCTTGTTAAAATAGAATGGATACCATGTCCATCAATTTTTTTGGCTGTCAAAGGAAGTTTTTCACATCTACAATCAACCACAAGGAGGGAAAAATCATCTTTCTGTTAATTTTACCAAACAAACTTTGAGGATCAATAGATTTTTTTTAAATGAGGGAGAAGAAAATATTTTTTTCCAGAAAAAATGTAAAAGATAAATATTTTTTTGCTTATCCATGTCTTAACAATTTCTCTCAGGTTTTGCTAAAGTAAAAACACTTTTCATTTTCAACTATTTTGAGAATTTATGTCTTTTAAAAAAGAAAAAGACATTTCTGTTGCAGGTTCAATATCAACATAGATTAAGCCAATTATGGAACACATCTTTCTTAGTTGATGGGAGAACTTAGAAACTGCTGAGTTACACTTTGTGGTAAACATTTTGGAACATTGCCAAAGCTGTTATAAACATTTCTGAGCTCGCTTTTCCAGGGAACTCTTTTAAAAATCAATTAGAAGTGAAGTCTTTCAGTGCTGGTGTTTTAAAATGTCAAGCTTGTATTACTTTTTGCCTTGTTGTGCATCAATGGCAATATTTCAAAACCTGTATATTAAATTGATTATATTCTATAATTAAGCCATTAAAGGGGGTGAATGTACAAGTGTTCTAAAATTCACAGCAGAACTGGCTTGCTTTTTCTTTTTCTTAATAGGCCCAATTAGGCAAAAAGAGGGAAGGAAAAAAAAGAATGCATGAGGTAAAAAGAAAGTATAAATGGCCATTCAGATTTTATTTTAAAAATGTTATCAAGTATATTATTGATCTTGAAAAAAAAAATTCTGACCATTACAAGTCAACAGGTTAAAATAATAAATGCTTTATTTATGATTCCTAAATCAGGATATATTTATAAAGCAACCTATGGACACTGGCAGAAGATTATAAGCCTAAATTTACAAAAGAGAGATCTATTTAAAGATTAATTACAATCAAGACTACATTGCATTTATTTAAAATATATAATATGATATTAGATGGATGCTTAGGATGTGTGCATACTTCAGTATGTGTGTACCTATTTAATCTTTTTACTAAGAGGGGATATTGTCAATTTTTCAAGGTAATATCAACTTTTCATGCACTAAAAACTAGTTAATTCTGTGTTATATATAATGATATTATAGAAAATAATATATTTTATGAAAAATAAGGTTAAATTCTTAACTATCTGAAAGTGTATTTCTTTTCTCTACAAATAAATCACAAATTTACTGTAGAGAGCAAAGGATTAAAATTCCTCATGTATGTGTAACAAACACATTGATATTAATTGGTTTGTCCTTTCAAGTTGTGTTTATCTCTTCATTTCCATCACAGTTTCAAAGGTCACTCCATTCCATTTATAAATCCAATATGACAGAGATTAGTAAAAGCAAAAAGCAACAACTAAATGAGCACATCATCATGCAATCACACATCTCACAATTCATTTATCCAATTAATAAAAAAAATACCATCCAATGCTTTGTGGTGAGTTTTTTTCAAAGCATCAAAATGGTTCATGTCAAAATAACTTAATCATCAACATTTACATTCCACTGGTATAGCAAATGTAGAGAAACTGTGAAATTATACCTCAGTAGAAAGTTAGACAAATAAGTATTTCGATATTTTTCCAAAATAAAAGAATATATATATATATTTAACAAATTCAACCTGTAGTAGTAGTAAGTTAATGAAGTTTCTTATGAGCTGAAGTATATGCATACTTGTGTGTATGAGAGTGCACTGGAGTGAGTGTGTGTGTGTGTGTGTGTGTGAGAGAGAGAGAGAAAGAGAGAGAGAGAGAGAGAGAGAGAGAGAGAGAGAGATCTAGCTATTTAATTGCTAAGGTCACGTATTATCTAGAAGAGGAATTTAAAGGACTAAAAATAGTGTTATCACTTACTAACAGATACAAGAAATTTTCTAATTTTGATGCTTGTTTTGATATATTTATTTTAAAAAGGTCCTAGAACCAACCTGCCTTTCCCCTTGATGTAGGCA